>NC_084755.1:14375243-14410243 GCF_033978785.1 Entelurus aequoreus
ATATTCAGTTGAATATGCTAAAAAAACAACATATTTGATGTTCAAACTGATAAGCTTTTTTTTTGTGCAAATAATCATTAACTTTAGAATTTGATGCCAGCAACACGTGACAAAGAAGTTGGGAAAGGTGGCAATAAATACTGATAAAGTTGAGGAATGCTCATCAAACACTTATTTGGAACATCCCACAGGTGAACAGGCAAATTGGGAACAGGTGGGTGCCATGATTGGGTATAAAAGTAGATTCCATCAAATGCTCAGTCATTCACAAACAAGGATGGGGCGAGGGTCACCACTTTGTCAACAAATGCGTGAGCAAATTGTTGAACAGTTTAAGAAAAACCTTTCTCAACCAGCTATTGCAAGGAATTTAGAGATTTCAACATCTACGGTCCGTAATATCATAAAAGGGTTCAGAGAATCTGGAGAAATCACTGCACGTAAGCAGCTAAGCCCGTGACCTTCGATCCCTCAGGCTGTACAGCATCAACAAGCGACATCGGTGTGTAAAAGATATCACCACATGGGCTCAGGAACACTTCAGAAACCCACTGTCAGTAACTACAGTTGGTCGCTACATCTGTAAGTGCAAGTTAAAACTCTCCTATGCAAGGCGAAAACCGTTTATCAACAACACCCAGAATAGCCGTCGGCTTCGCTGGGCCTGAGCTTATCTAAGATGGACTGATGCAAAGTGGAAAAGTGTTCTGTGGTCTGACGAGTCCACATTTCAAATTGTTTTTGGAAACTGTGGACGTCTTGTCCTCCGGACCAAAGAGGAAAAGAACCATCCGGATTGTTATAGGCGCAAAGTTGAAAAGCCAGCATCTGTGATGGTATGGGGGTGTATTAGTGCCCAAGACATGGGTAACTTACACATCTGTGAAGGCGCCATTAATGCTGAAAGGTACATACAGGTTTTGGAGCAACATGTTGCCATCCAAGCAACGTTACCATGGACGCCCCTGCTTATTTCAGCAAGACAATGCCAAGCCACGTGTTACATCAACGCGGCTTCATAGTAAAAGAGTGCGGGTACTAGACTGGCCTGCCTGTAGTCCAGACCTGTCTCCCATTGAAAATGTGTGGCACATTATGAAGCCTAAAATACCACAAGGGAGACCCCCGGACTGTTGAACAACTTAAGCTGTACATCAAGCAAGAATGGGAAAGAATTCCACCTGAGAAGCTTAAAAAATGTGTCTCCTCAGTTCTCAAACGTTTACTGAGTGTTGTTAAAAGGAAAGGCCATGTAACACAGTGGTGAACATGCCCTTTCCCAACTACTTTGGCACGTGTTGCAGCCATGAAATTCTAAGTTAATTATTATTTGCAAAAAAAAACAAAGCTTATGAGTTTGAACATCAAATATCTTGTCTTTGTAGTGCATTCAATTGAATATGGGTTGGAAAGGATTTGCAAATCATTGTATTCCGTTTATATTTACATCTAACACAATTTCCCAACTCATATGGAAACGGGGTTTGCATATATATATATATATATTTCAATAAACAACACCGTTGACTGTGTTCCCAGGAAAATGCCAAAAAAAGAAAACATAATTGAAATCCTTAACCTAATTGCACGCGGGTCTTCGGACGAACGAACGGATTCACAGACAGAAAGCAGAGCCTCGTCTTTGAAAATGTGACGAGTGTCTGGAAAGTAAAGTCTTTGTTTAAAATTAGACTCTCTTCCTGCTAATTATAGACACCTGCGTCCTGTCATAGTTTAACATCCTGCTTCCATCTTCACACAACAAGGGGTGGGGGAGAGGGTGTAGGTCTGGTAAGTGTGAATGTAAGCAGCAAACACAATAAACAATCTAATCTGGTCCAAAGTTTCCGCAGACCGTTATTAGTCAACGTCTGAGCCAGTCACATGACCACCGTGCTATTCTTCATGAAGAAGGAGTTAGCAAGGAGTCCCTCTATGGCTGCTTTAATGGCCCACCGACCAAAGATGGAAGCGTAGATAACAATACATGACCAGGACTATGATCCACTCTCTCACTGGCCAGTAGCCTTACAAAACTGATTTAGTTGCAACAAGCTCACCAAAAAAAGGCGCATCATCTTGAATCTTGTGCAGGATTTCAGTTATGCTTAGCATGGATAACTACTTCATTCAATCAGTGGACAAAGCTCTCTTTTATAAGAAAACACTGACATCATTCAAGCACAAATGTTTATCTATGTATGATCTAGTGTTGTCCCGATATTTTGGTACCGGTACCAAAATTATTTTGATACTTTTCGGTACTTTTCTAAATAAAGGGAACCACAAAAAATGGCATTATTGGCTTTATTTTAACAAAAAATCTTAAGAGTATATTAAACATATGTTTCTTATTGCAAGTTTGTCCTTAAATAAAATAGTGAACATACAAGACAACTTGTCTTTTAGTAGTAAGTAAACAAACAAATTAGTCTGCTGACATATGCAGTAACATATTGTGTCATTTATCATTCTATTATTTTGTCAACATTATTAAGGACAAGTGGTAGAAAATGAATTATTAATCTATTTGTTCATTTACTGTTAATATCTGCTTACTTTCACCTTTATCATGTTCTATCTACACTTCTGTTAAAATGTAATAATCACTTATTCTTCTGTTGTTTGGATACTTTACATTAGTTTTGGATGATACCACACATTTAGGTATCGATCAGATACCAAGTCATTACAGGATCATACATAAAGTCCTCATGTGTCCAGGGACATACTTTCTGAGTTTATAAACATCATATGATTTTTTTTTAAACAAAAGAAGATGTTGTGATTAGAGATGTCCGACAATGGCTTTTTTGCCGATATCCGATATTCCGATATTGTCCAACTCTTAATTACCGATTCCGATATCAACCGATACCGATATATACAGTCTAGGAATTAACACATTATTATGCCTAATTTTGTTGTGATGCCCCGCTGGATGCATTAAACAATGTAACAAGGTTTTCCAAAATAAATCAACTCAAGTTATGGAAAAAAATGCCAACATGGCACTGCCATATTTATTATTGAAGTCACAAAGTGCATTATTTTTTTTAACCTGCCTCAAAACAGCAGCTTGGAATTTGGGACATGCTCTCCCTGAGAGAGCATGAGGAGGTTGCGGTGCGCGGGGTTGAGGTGGGGGGGCGGGGGCGCGGGGGTTAGCGGGGGTGTATATTGTAGCGTCCCGGAAGAGTTAGTGCTGCAAGGGGTTCTGGGTATTTGTTCTATTGTGTTTATGTTGTGTTACGGTGCGGATGTTCTCCCGAAATGTGTTTGTCATTCTTGTGTGGTGTGGGTTCACAGTGTGGCGCATATTTGTAACAGTGTTAAAGTTGTTTATACGGCAACCCTCAGTGTGACCTGTATGGCTGTTGACCAAGTATGCATGGATTCACTTGTGTGTGTGAAAAGCCGTAGATATTATGTGACTGGGCCAGCACGCAAAGTGCCTTTAAGGTTTATTGGCGCTCTGTACTTCTCTCTACGTCCGTGTACACAGCGGCGTTTTAAAAAGTCATACATTTTACTTTTTGAAACCGATAATTTTGAAACAGATACCGATAATTTCCGATATTACATTTTAAAGCAATTATCGGTAATGTCCGACATTATCGGACATCTCTAGTTGTGATGCCAAAAAATATCGACGTAATCATAGTATCAACTATATACGCTATGGTACTAACAGTGGATGCTAGGTGGAGATCCACCAATGGCGTTTGTTTATAAGTTGACGCCGGTGAGCTACGGTGTGTAGTGAAGCATGTTTAGCTATTCCTCGTCCTGCAGGGATGATACTTGTAAGAAACTTACTTTATTTGTCGCCATGGAGGCGAGGATTAGTGATTTAGAAGTAGCTAAAACACTGCAGACGACGGATAGACGTTAGCCGCTAGCTAGCTAGCCATGTCTTAAAGCACCTCTTCTTGAGGGTATAACTTCACCTTTATCGTTAGTTTTTAAGCGAAATGCGTCCGTTCTCCCTTTTCTGTCTACACACTGTGTCTGTTTGTAAGTTCTCTGTGATTGTGCACTGCTGAACATGCTCGTCTGCTCGTAAACCAGCAATGTCATGACAGGACGACGGGGGCGCAGGGGGTGCGGGACCGGTGCTTTTCAGAGGCGGTATAGTACCGAATATGATTCATTAGTATCGGGGTACTATACTAATACCGGTATACCGTACAACCCTAGTATGATCAAGAGTAGACAAAATGGCAGATGTTTCTGCACAGTAAAAAATTCTTGGTTATTTTGCTAACCCAATTTATGAGTTGCGAGTGTTGGGTTACATTTTGGAGTTATTTTTACGAAGAGCCATCCCATTTTTTGAGTTATATGGGTATTATTTTAACTACATTTCTGGGTTTTCGAAACTATGAACCATTTTCGGGTTGTTTTTCAATGAGTAACGCATTTTGGGGTAAAAAGGCTTTTTTTTCCAATAAAAAGGTACTTTTTAATTGAAGGGAATTTTATTAAGGATTACTCTCATTAACATTATTTACAATTACATGAAAATGCTGTATAGAACTACTATGACCATATACGGCAAATCTTGTAAAAAAAAATGTCACTCATATCTTGCTTTATGAGTATATTTTAATAGAATAAAAATCATTTTGATCAGTGGTTGGGAAGGAGTAGGACAAACCAGCAGTAAAATGTATCATTTTTAACTGACTATTGATTGGATCAAGGAGCGCTAAATTGCGCAAACCATTAGTTGGGTTTGGAATAACCCAATATTGTAGTCAGCTTTTGCGTTAAATAAATTCAACCCAATAGTTGGGTTATGAATCAACCAACATTGAGTTAGCATAGCTCAACTCTTGGGTTAAATAATTCAACCCAATAGTTTGGTTGGGAATAACCCGACATTAAGTTATCATAATTCAACTTTTTGGTTAAATAATTCAACGCAAAAGTTGGGTTGAAAAATAACTAAAATAAGGGGCTCGTCCTTTTCTGAACCAGCAGTTGGGTTAAAATTGGGTTATTTTTTAACCCAACATTTTTTAGTGTGTGGGAGTGGCTCAGGAGTAGAACCCTTCAAAGTAAACCTAATCATCAGCTCCAGATGGAGGGTGTAAACTAATTTAGGACCAGCTAAGTAAAAGGTTGTGTCTTTGTGGTTTGACAAGTGCCTTTCAGGACCATCCATCCATCCATTTTATTACCACCTGTCCCTTTCGGGGTTGTTTGAAGTTTTAACAGTACATTTTAATATATCCACAAAATGTATTTATGACAAGTTGACACGCACACACAAGCACACACCCCTCCTCTCAGCCCTCGGTAAACCGGTGGTGACGAATTAAAAACGAGACTATAACTTGTCAGAAACGAAATCCGATCATATTTAAATACGTCATGTAGATGGGTGGGAGAAGTTCAGAATCTATCCAATCACAGCTCTTAAATAGCGTACCATATGACAGGGGGTGGGACTTAGCGACGAAGGTGGGCCAATCAGATCATTTTCCTTCTGAGATGAGGAAGTTCAAGTTGAAAGTCTCACCGGTGTCGTGCGAAATTCTGTATCCCTAAAATATTTTGTATCCCCTACCGAGGGAGCTCGCATGGGGGCGGAGCTCTGTGCCTTGTTCATACGTGTTATTCCCGATGTCAACACTGCATTGCGTGCAACGTGTCATGTCCGCGTGCAAGTCAGATTGCATTCACATTAGAAATTGCATTTTTTGATAATGTGAACGACCACTAAAAAGATCGGATTTGACCAAAAAAAAATCTGTGTCACATTTCTGTGGTTTTGTCCCTTGTGAATATACTGTAATAAATTGTAAAGTTTATTAGTGTCTATACCAGACCTGGGCAAATTAAGGCCCGGGGCCAAACCTCTAAAAGCCTTAGTGGCCACATCCGTGGACAGCACCTTTTAGCTCTTATTTCCAAAATTGTGCACACTACTGAATTGGGGTCTTATGCCGACATATGGACACTTATACTGCTATCTGGTGGTGTCAGAAGAGTATAACATACAATGGAATTTGGAAAAAAAAAGTGTAAAAATAAAAATTAGCATGTCACTGCACATGAAGTACACGTTTGTGTACTTATGGACTAAGTACATCATATCAAAAGACGATTTTTATTTTTTATTTTAATTAGGGTCCAATAAGCCCAAATAGCAAAGAGAAATAAAAAAAAGCATATAAACAAACAGCTGGGGCCTTAAGAGGTTAAGCTTTTCAATCTGGCCCGCCGGACATTCCCAAATAATTTTTTTTAGATCTTTAAGCTCGAAACTTTAGCTGCCATTATGATGTGCAGTGATGTTTTTAAATTACCGTAAGTCTTGAACTATACAAAGTATTTCAATGGTTGGGATCTGCGCTTTTGCATGATAAACTAGATACTATGGTAATCTAATTAGTTACTATGGTAATCTATGTCACAACAGCTCAGACGAGGCACCAAGCAGTGTGGGTGGGGAGCGTTTCCACAGAGGCCAGCCTGAAATGCGGGTGTCAGGGACAGACGCGAAAGGAGATTTTTACAACAAAGTTCTAAAACTTAGTGATGTATCAGGTTTTTTTTTTACCCTTCGCGTTCATATTTCGCTGTGTTTGTTGCATTTTTGTTCCATTTCGCTTTATTGTAAAATATGTTCATCGAGAGGGGGTGTGACGTTCATATGTTGTCAATATTCAGTGTTTTATCCTTCGTAGTTAATGGTGTAAATCCCCCATTCTTTATTTTCATGTACAGTAAAGGCCAAAAGTTTGGACACACCTTCTCCTCATTCAATGCGGTTTTTTTTAATTCTCATGACTATTTACATTGTAGATTGTTACTGAAGGCATCAAAACTCTGAATGAACACGTGAAGTTATGTACTTAACAAAAAAAGGTGAAATAACTGAAAAAAAGTTTTATATTCTAGTTGCTTCAAAATAGCCACCCTTTGCTCTGATTACTGCTTTGCACACTCTTGGCATTCTCTCGATGAAGTGAAAACCATTTCAGGTGACTACCTCTTGAAGCTCATCGAGAGAATGCCAAGAGTGTGCGAAAAAGTAATCACAGCAAAGGGTGGCTATTTTGAAGAAACTACAATATAAAACATGTTGGTTAAGTACATAACTCCACATGTGTTCATTCATAGTTTTGATGCCTTCAGTGACAATCTACAATGTAAATAGTCATGAAAATAAAGAAAATGCATAGAATGAGAAGGTGTGTCCAAACTTTTGGCCTGTACTGTACATGAAAATATATGTAAAATGCCATTCTGTTTTTTAAGGCGGTCTGTCATAAAGTTTTTAGCAGTCAATCAGACATTATTGTGAGGTTTTGTAATAGTGTTCCTAAAAATAGACAAACAAGGATGGGGCGAGGGTCACCACTTTGAGAACAAATGCGTGAGCAAATTGTCCAACAGTTTAAGAACAACATTTCTCAACCAGCTATTGCAAGGAATTTAGGGATTTTACAATCTACAGTCCGTAATATCATCAAAAGGTTCAGAGAATCTGGAGAAATCACTGCACGTAAGCAGCAAGGCTGAAAACCAACATCGAATGCCCATGACCTTCGATCCCTCAGGCGGTACTGCATCAAAAACCAACATCAATGTGTAAAGGATATCACCACATGGGCTCAGAAAACCACTGTCAGTAACTACAATTAGTTGCCACATCTGTAAGTGCAAGTTAAAACTCTACTATGCAAAGCCAAAGCCATTTATCAACAACACCCAGAAGCGCCGCCGGCTTCGCTGGGCCCGAACTCATCTGAGATGGACTGATGCAAAGTGGAAAAGTGTTATGTGGTCTGACGAGTCCACATTTCAAATTGTTTTTGGAAACTGTGGACGTTGTGTCCTCCGGAACAAAGAGGAAAAGAACCATCCGGATTGTTATAGGCGCAAAGTTCACATTTTTTTCCTCCAAATTTGGCCTCCCCGAGTCAAAATAATTGCCCAGGCCTGGTATATACGATGGCAACAAACCTCAAAATGAGCTAATTAGGATAAACTGCCCATAAATTACAAACCGCCACAATCTTTCCTCGACTATCAAAGGTCGTTAACATTTACAGCCAATTTACGACGACGGCCGCGATAACGATTTATCGCTTACAAGCGGCCACTTCCAGTTGATGATTTAAGCTATTGAATCGCACCGACCATTAATCCTCCTCCACCTCATCATCTTCCCTTGTTGTCGCTCTCTCCCGGGCTGCACCTGTCAGATTAGCCTCACACGGTCAGCTGCCACTCCACTTGATACCACCCCCACCGGGCCGCCTGTCTCCTCACTTTGCCTGGATTTATGTGCAGACTGGGGAAATAAAAAGGCGGAGTCCCCCTCAAGCAAAATGAAGTTTAAAAGCTGGCTGGTTCCCACCGTGGTTCAGGATTTAAAGCATTAAAGCAGACAAGCCGGTGAGGAGATTAACACCTCCATTGACCCTTTTTTGGAATCCCATAAAATGAACTATTTACTAGGAAAATGATTATTATTGAGGCGATTATTAAACAGTATAGACAACATGGACAGAAATGACGCTGCATGAAAGATATGGGTTCCGGTATATGTGGCCTGTGTCACCCGGGTCCTCAACCCCTCTAAAGCCCCCTCCCCCTGCTGGATGGACCGGAGCAGCTGAGGCCACACCACACAAATAATACACACCAGAGCGGCTTTAAACACTGTTAAGAACGCTGCAATTACAAGTCAGCCGACCACAGCAAACAAAGACATTTCCAAAATAAGAGAGAGTTTCTTCAGGTAGCAAAGAATTTAGCATTCATAGTCGTACATTGTATTGATTTGACGCTTAATGAGTTATTCAACACTAACTAGTAGGGGTGTGGGAAAAAAATTATTTGAATTCGAATCGCGATTCTCACGTTGTGCGATTCAGAATCGATTCTCATTTTTAAAAAATCGATTTATTATTTTTTTTTTAAAAACAATTATTTTTAAATTTGTATTTTTATTTTTTTTCTTTAATTAATCAATCCAACAAAACAATACACAGCAATACCATAACAATGCAAACCAATTCCAAAACCAAACCCGACCCAGCAACACTCAGAACTGCAATAAACAGAGCAATTGAGAGGAGACACAAACACGACACAGAACAAACCAAAAGTAGTGAAACAAAAATGAATATTATCAACAACAGTATCAATGTTAGTTACAATTTCAACATAGCAGTGATTAAAAATCCCTCATGTACATTATCATTAGACATTTATAAAAAAGAAGAAAAAAAGAAAAATAGTGTCACAGTGGCTTACACTTGCATCGCATCTCAAAAGCTTGACAACACACTGTGTCCAATATTTTCACAAAGATAAAATAAGTCATATTTTTGGTTCATTTAATAGTTCAAACAAATGTACATTTTTGCAATCAGTTGATAAAACATTGTCCTTTACAATTATAAAAGCGTTTTACAAAAATCTACTACTCTGCTTGCATGTCAGCAGACTGGGGTAGATCCTGCTGAAATCCTATGTATTGAATGAATAAAGAATCCTTTTGAATTGGGAAAATATAGTTTTTGAATCGAGAATCGCGTTGAATTGAAAAAAATCGATTTGAATCGAATCGTGACCCCAAGAATCGATATTGAATCGAATCGAGGGACACCCAAAGATTCACAGCCCTACTAACTAGTCTGTTTTGATATTCTTAGCATGTTTCAAAATAAGAGTACATAAGTTATAGCTGGGTTGCATGTGACGTCATATCCGTTTTTCTTCATCGCGCCTTAATTCACACGACGGTCAAGCAGCTTGAGCGTAGCATTAAAACCGAGTGAGAGTGAGTGTAGAATTTGAGCAGAAAATGCCATAATGTTCTGTTCTTGTGTGAGATAGGAAAGAGCTTTCATAGAACCCGAAAGAAGTGGTTCATAAACGTAATAAAGTCAGGGGGAAAAACTAAAGTGTGTCGAAGGAAATGGCTCTTAAAGATATCACTTTTATCATTTTGTGGAATACAATCAGGCCATGCTTGTGTCTGCAGTGATCACTTTGGAAAATTTTTGTTTGACCATTTGATTCGTTTGAGAAACAAATTTTCTACTGTATTAGTAGTTTTTGATAGCCGAACCAAACGTAAAGGAAGGACAAGAGATCGCGTTAATATGCGTTCTTTTGTGGTTGCTACAGTGGCGGGCCGTGCATTTCCCACCTAGGCCTTCAGTGATGTCCGACTTCAATGATTACCTCTCAAAATGATAAATAAATACCATAATTTATGTCACCACATGACCATTGCTGGAGAAACACTATACAGGAACACATTTACGCACTACTGGGAATTGAACCACATCAACAGTGTACAAAAAGGGCTATTTTCTGGCGCATTTGAAAATAAGTTAAAATGTATCAGCCATTAAAACATATCTAATGTGGTACTGTCAAAATTAAAATTGCAAAAAACATATTAAAAGTGAAAAAAATTAGTAGGATCTATTCGACGCCGTATAAGCCAGTGGTACCCCTTGTCGTCGGTTTATTCGAGTGGAAATGGCGAGCATTTGTCATGTATGATGTATTTTTGTGATTTTTGTTTTGTGATGTGTAATGTCTATTGTTTAAATGTACAGCAGTGAAAATGAATTTCCCCACGGGGACCAATAAATCTATCTAATCTAATCTATTTCATCGCCAGAACAGCTGAGCTAGCTTCCAGGGTTGTCCGACATTGTCTCACAAGATGTAGTTTCTCTTTCAATATCCTTCTTAAAAAAGGCCTCGCAAATATATATCTGCCAACTCATCAACGTTTTGTTCTCCTTCCCGCTTCCTGCTAAATTGAAACTTGTGCATGGATACTCACTTTGGAATGACAAGTGAGTATCCAATCACAGTCTCGTTAACATCAGGCTACTTAGATAGGCTACTGTCAACAACTTGTGATCTGATTGGCTATCGCAACTGTCTATCAACTGTATGTCCCTGTTCACTTACAGCGCACGGACGCCCGCATTGTTGATTCTGAAGGCCCCGGGCAGATTTGGTACAGCATGGCAACATAAGCTAGCTGAATTCTGATTGGATACAAACTACAACTAAAAACAACAGCACTGGAACGAGCATAATATAACATGAAGAGAATAATTTTAGATATTTAGGGGAAGTAAATAAAATAATAATTGTATCTTTAATTATGATCATGATTTCTGGTTATGTTAGGCCAGCAGAGAAGGCCTGACGGCACACGACTCGGTTACTACGCCTAAATATAACTACAAAGACCTGCTTGTGCAATAAACTAACGTCATGTTAAGTCCGAGTAATAAATATTGTGATTGTTGGTCCAATCCTACGTATTTTCTTTCTCGTTTTTCATAACGAGAAAGTTCAAAAGCCAGCATTAATGCTGAAAGGTACATACAGGTTTTGGAGCAACATATGTTGCCATCCAAGCAACGTCATCATGGACGCCCCTGCTTATTTCAGCAAGACAATGCCAAGCCACGTGTTACAACAGCGTGGCTTCATAGAAAAAGAGTGCGCGTACTAGACTGGCCTGCCTGTAGTCCAGACCTGTCTCCCATTGAAAATGTGTGGCGCATTATGAAGCCTAAAATACCACAACGGAGACCCCGGACTGTTGAACAACTTAAGCTGTACATCAAGCAAGAATGGAAAAGAATTCCACCTGAGAAGCTTAAAAAATTGGTCTCCTCAGTTCCCAAACATTTACTGAGTGTTGTTAAAAGGAAAGGCCATGTAACACAGTGGTAAAAATGCCCCTGTGCCAACTTTTTTGCAATGTGTTGCTGCCATTAAATTCTAAGTTAATGATTATTTGCAAAAAAAAAACCAAGTCTCTTAGTTCGAACATTAAATATCTTGTCTTTGCAGTCTATTCAATTGAATATAAGTTGAAAAGGATTTGCAAATCATTGTATTCTGTTTTTATTTACCATTTACACAACGTGCCGACTTCACTGGTTTTGGGTTTTGTACACTGATCTGTGCACGACAAGTTTGCCTTCCGGAAGATAGGTATCAATCCAACATCGCTTTAAAAGGAAATTGATCGATTGTATCAATAGTAGAAAAGGAAAACATTGTATTTAAGAACGGCAGACTTTATATGAAATTTAGCATTTTTTAGTTATTCAAGTCTGTCTGCTCGTCTGTGGTGTCATCGCCATCAGTCGGCAAAACCAAAATGGCGAATAACTAGGGCGGCTGAGAAAGATCAAAACAAATGCAAAAGCCACAAGGCAATAATATGAAGCCACAACACAACTTTAAGCCACAAAGGACACGACAGGCATGACGGAAGTGACAGTAGAGAAAGTTATGATGATGGACATTGTATATTGGTATTATTGAAAAAGTAAAAAAGAGGTCACACTTCACTCTTTTCCAACTTCGTTCATTACATCGTTTTCAACTTTCCTTCTCGGGAAGTTGATGAGTCGCCAAAACCTGTCCGCTGTCACGTCCATTCTGTCTTTACATTGCCGTGTTTTGGCTTTTAGTTGTTGTGTTATCATGGCTTTGTGTGTTGTGTAATGTGTTAATGTGTTATGTTGTTGTGGCGTTTGCATTTGTTGTGACTTTTCTCTGCTACCCTAGCTGTTTATTAAAATGAGAGCAGTAGCAGGTCAAACCACTGTTCATTTAACTTGAAAACGTTTGGTTGCAAAATATATGACTCTGTGGATTATAAAAATAGCTAACATGCATCAAGTACCAAAAAAAATGATTCAGAGGTCTTTTCCTGTAGAATTTGCTAAAAAAAAAATAAAAAAAAATAAAACGCTAACGCTAGCATGGATCGAGTAGCAAAATACATGACTGAGGTGTACCTGTAAAAATGGCTAAACAATCTAACACGCCAACATTAACATGCTAACCATAAGCGTACATTAAGTCCCAAAATATGACTGTATGGTGGATAACTGTAATATTATGGGGCGGCATGGCGTAGTGGGTAGAGCGGCCTTGCCAGAAACCTGAGGGTTGCAGGTTCGCTCCCCGCCTCTTACCATCCAAAAAAAAAAAAAATCGCTGCCGTTGTGTCCTTGGGCAGGACACTTCACCCTTGCCCCCGGTGCCGCTCACACCGGAGAATGAATGATGAATGAATGAGTTGTAAAAATGAATGATGGGTTCTCACTTCTCTGTGAAGCGCTTTGAGTGTCTAGAAAAGCGCTATATAAATCTAATCCATTATTATTATTATTAATATTTGCTAAAAACGCTAGTGTGCCAACATTAGCACGCTAACAGTTAGCCTACATAAAGTACACAAAATATACGACTGTGAGAAATATAACCGTACAAATAGCTAAAAAATAAAAAAGCGATTCCGAGGTGTATTTCTGTAAAATTTGCTAAAAAAGCTAGCATGTTAAAATTAAAATAAGAGCAATTAATTTTTTGTATTTTTTATTTTGTATTGTAATATTTCTATGTCACAAAACAACAGTAAAAGTAGCAGGTAAACATACAGTTAAATCTACAGTAGGTAAATATATTGTTAAAATGTTGGTTACTGTACTTAAAACTTGGACTCTTTCTGTCTTGCCTTTGGTGAGGGCGGTCGCATTTTTTTACGCTCCCTTCTTCTCCCAGCTTGCTCTCTTTGTTTTGTCTTGTCTGAACTTTTTTGAAGCCTCTTTCTTTGTGCTGTCCTCCAAATTTTTGCTTGCATGCAGAACGTCCCCAGTCTATGAACATTACATCATCACACCCAAGACAATAGGCACATACACACAACGCCTTCACCACCGCTTGTTTCCCCTTCGGGGTGATGGTCGGCTGGCAGCGCTTCATAGCAGCAGTCGCCCTCCAGGGCCCCAACTCCCCGCCCCTCTGTTGTGAGTCGTCTTGATTAAATGTAACATGTTTATGTGTGCATTGCATGGAGGTTTTTTCCCACTCCAGACTAGGCCCCCTTAGGAGCTCAGTCTAGATTGTATTTTTTTACTCATCTTCTTCCCCAGCGTTTAACCTTTTTCTTATCTTTTACGGGGCGCCTTTGGCGACCCATCAGCGTTCCTGTTCTGTAACCCTGTACACTGTTTGTTTGTCTAATTTTGAACAGGTTTGTGCTGAAAACATAGTTTCGTTGTACTTGTGCAATGACAATAAAGTCCTATCCTATACTATAAAATGTTTTGAATATTGAAAATGAGAGCAGAAAGGGTTTCCGCTTGTTAATTCAACTTTATAGTGTTGGTTGTACTTTATTCAAATAAGATGTATGCGCGTTTGCCATTAATTCATTAATTGTTGTTTATTGCATGTTTGTATCCATAGTTCATTCCTTACAAGAAATAACAAGAATATAGGAAACTTGGCCTGCAGTGTCCAGTGTCTCGTATTTATTTCACAGTCAGACTTTTTTGCTAAAATGTTACTAAATTAATTTCAACTCACTGAATTTTTTCGGATCGTATCATTATAAAAAAAAAAAAAACAGCTGTCAAAGAATATAATCTTGTGGTATGGGGGGGGGAGTATATTTACAGCTAGAATTCACCAACTCAAGTATTTCATATATATACATATATATATGTATGAAATACTTGACTTTCAGTGAATTCTAGCTATATATATATATATATATATATATATATATATATATATATATATATATATATATATATATATATATATATATATATATATATATATATATATATATATTTATTTATTTATTTTATTATACATATAAATAAAATAAATACTTGAATTTCAGTGTTCTGGAGGCTATCCAGTAGATGGCAGCATTGTCCTGTTTAACTTCTCCGTTCATGAATGAGTATCATTTCGGCCACCGTGTTCAATGGAGAAGTCTGTTCTACATAATGTACAGGCAACATACATACCCCTTCCCCTTCGAACTGTCCTGGATGAAATTCTTGTTTCCATTCGTTTTGGAACTTGCAAGCGTATTTCTTCATCTTGCTCGTCGACGGCGTCGCCATGTCTGTAACTTCCTCATTCTTCTGCTTCATGTGCTTGTTGTGTGCGCAGTTGTGCACTCTACTCTCTAAAAGCCCTAGATGTTATGACGTCATTGGGCAGGCAAGCTGTTTATATTGTGGGAAAGCGGACGTGAGAACAGGCTGTCCCCACTCAGGTCCGCATTGAGCTGGAGGGGGCGTGGCCTCCAGCTCCGGCTGAATACCGGGAGTTTGTCGGGAGAAAATTTCTGCCGGGAGGGTATCGGGAGAGGCGCTGAATACCGGGAGTCTCCCGCTAAAAACGGGAGGGTTGGCAAGTATGAAGTAAGATTAAATATCTCAAATAAGGGTGATATTTGCTTATTTTCTGTCTTATAAGATCATTCTTCTCACTAATCAGATTTTATGTTAGTGTTTTACTTGTTTTACGGGTTTTGGTCCTAAATGATCTCAGTAAGATATTACAGCTTGTTGCTGAGATTTTATGACCTATATTGAGTAAAACATGCTTGAAACTAGAATAGCAACTGTTGCAAAGCTGTGTCATCAACACTCACAAGTATAAAACTACTTTTTCAAAGTAATAATTTATTATTTCAAGAATGAACAAAAAAATCATGACTTTGACACAATTGTGTCTCATAATTAAAACAGATGACAGACAAATGGCTGTTTTATTTTCAATGAAACAAGAGAAAATATGTACTCATATAGTAGTACAGTTGGCACAGTACAGTAAACTGACAGTTAATATTTAAACATTTCACATGTGACATTTCAAACTATTTTGAACAGAAATAGTTCATGCACATTCAGGTAAATTCTTCAAAATTAAAATTAAAATTTTTTGGCTGGGGGCCAGGCTGTATATATATATGTGTATATATATATGTGTATATATACATATTATATATATATATATATATATATATATATATATATATATATATATATATATATATATATATATATATATATATATATATATATATATATATATACATATATACATATATATATACATATATACATATATATATATATATATATATATGTATATATATTCCTCGTGCACTAATTGACTGAAAGAGCACGCACTTGGCGCGATGATGTCATGTTATCGATGGGAAAATGCATTTTTAGACCACATGATTTGCCTGAGCGGCTAAGAGACCCCGAGAGTAACAAGCGGTTGCCTTGTTGCCTTTCCATTAAGAAAAATAAACTAGTTTTTAGTATAAGTTTGCTGGTTTCAAGAAATGTAATGCCGAGCACATATCATTATGTCAAGATAATGGCACTAGCATTTACTTAATTTAAGAATATTTTTCAACATATTGAGAAAATGTCTTTTTTTTTTCTACCAAGAAAAGTGCACTTGTTATTAGTGAGAATATACTTATTTTAAGGTATTTTTGGGTTCATTGAGGTTAGATAATTGTACTTGTTTTGGAAAGTCTTAACAAGCCAAATGTTCTTGTTCTATTGGCAGATAATTTTCCTTAGTTCAAGTAAAAGACCCCTCATTTTTGTATTTTTTTTTTCTTGTTTTTGAAGACTGTCTTTTTGCAGTGTGGTGTTTTTCAAGAGTTCTTGAGATTTAAATTGTTGTTTGTAAAATGAGAGAGCGAACGCCTCAGATTTAGTTGATGAGATGTTTGCTTTTCTATGTAGTTCATTTGCGTTTGTAGTGGCACAAAAGAAAAGATGGCGTGAGTCTAGTACGTAACACAACACCACAGAAATGGTCAAATATAGCATCAGCAGGTCTTACAGGACGCAGCTGTGTGGAAACTCACTTGGCAATTTCAGTGCTCTTTAATGATACGTTTGACGCCTTGCAACCAGCAGTGTGAGTGCAAAGTCAGTTTGCAATGCATTTATTTTGCAATAAAAAAGCGCACCACAGTCTAATCAAATGTTTAGACTTTAAACGAAAGTTGTTTTTAAAGACTGTTGCAAAAAAAAACACACTGCCATTTCAAAGGACACTCTGCAATAAACACCTGTCAAAGATTACCTATGACACGAGCACCCTGCAGTTTTTAAGGACCTGCTGAAATAAACAACAGTCAAAGATCTTCTATATAACAGGAGTGCCCTGCTGTTTAAGGAGCTACTGAAATAAACGCCAGTCAAAGATCATCTAAAGTATATGACAGGAGCGCCCTGCTGTTTTAAGGACCTACTGAAATATACATGAGTCAAAGATCATCTATATGACAGGAGTGCCCTGCTGTAATAAACACAAGACAAAGATCATCTATATGACACAAGCGCCCTACTGTTTGAAGGCGCTACTAAAATATACACTAGTCAAAGTATTTGACTCAAAGATCCTCTAAATGAGAAGAGTAATAAAAGTTTCAATCAACCAATCAGTGCCTATATACACTACTAAAAGATGAGGATGGTTTTTACTCTGAAAAGACCTAACCGGAAGTCTACCTTTAATTAGGTAACTTTCTACTCTCTAGTGTTGTTTCTATTATTTTAAAACAAAACAACATTTCTATGCAGGAAAAATAATCACGTGACGGCACAGGGCAAGGTGCGGCGTGCGCATGCGTAAATGCTTGTAGTAAAAAAGAAATACTTTTTTTTTTTTAAAAACCAGCGCGCGCTCGGAGGAGGGATTTAATAAGGTTATTGTGCTGTCACGCGGCAATTTATTAATAAGAATTACACGGCGCGTTCGTCTTGTGGGGGGCGGTCCCGTGGGAGGAAGGGGAGGTGGGGGCTAATCTCCACGCACTTGATGCGGGGCGCAGTTTTTGCGTGGCGCTCGCTCGGTGCGCAGCAGCAGTGCGACTGAAAGTGGACTTTTTTTTTTTCTTTTCTTTTTTTACACGCACACATCCGTGGGATATATTTTTTTCAAATGTGTTTTTAAAAGAAAAGATGAGTCAAAAAAGGATTTAGCTGTCACCCGGCCGTGACCCATCAGGAGGACGTCCGTTACGCCGGGTTCGGTGCATGCCATTCGGGCTGCCCCTGCTGCGACGACCGCCGGTCCCGAAGGCAGAGTCGGAACCGTTCGGCGCCGGTTGCGCACGTGCGGATGCCGAGAGCCGAGTCGAGCAACACAGCTCTTTTCGAAATGTGACATTTGCTGTACGACCACGACGCTGACAGCCGCGCTTGCCACCTCCTCACGTTCCCCATCGCATCTACCGGCATCGAGCAAAACAAAAAAAAAAAAGGTTGGTCGGTGTCCGTCATGCAAGACGCAAATGGAGCATGTCCAATGCATCATATGAGAGGGGGGAGGGGCGGGGTGTTGTTGATGTGACATGGATGTTCTAATGCAAAATGCATTAACACAAAGCCCGGAGGATTTCTGCATGTACACACACACACACACACAGATCGTCACTACACACACCAACAAAATGTGTCACCAATGGAGGACTGTGCATGGGAATCGAACGGTTGGCACTTGTGTCCTCCATTTGCATGCCACAAAAACACACACTGGGGATATTCTGGGGAGTGTCAAGCAGTCCATCATTGTTAAGAGGTTAGGTGTCATTCTCTATTCCTAACACACACACACACACACACACACACACACACACACACAGACACACACACGCGCGCGCACACACACACACACACACCCACACACTTGTATTTGTAATTTGTATTGTATTTGTTACCATCTTGAGACCTGTCTTATGTCAGCACCGGAATTCGTAAAATCAGCTGTTCACCTGGCGGTTTTTTGGAGGGATGAATACAGAAGTCCTTCTTTAGCTTGTTTTACCATATATTGCTGTTGTCAATGTTTACTTTTGTATGCACATTAAATCAACAAAAAAATCCTGTCTTTGGAGCAATGTTCACGGACTCTAGTATTTGGCTCTCTATTAGATGCAATGGTTTTCCGTATTGGGACCATGATTTATGTCCTCATATGGAAGGTACCTTTCCTTGTTGATGTCTCAAGAAGGGTAGTAACACACACACACACACACACACACACACACACACACACACACACACACACACACACACACACACACACACACACACACACACACACACACACACACACACACACACACACACACACTCTTGTATTTCTGCCCTTCTTGAGACATCAACAAGGGAAGGTACCTTCCAAATGAGGACATAAATCATGGTCCCAATACGGAAAACCATTGCATCTAAAAGAGAGCCAAATACTAGAGTCCGTGAACATTGCTCCAAAGTCAGGATTTTTTTTGTTGATTTAATGTGCATACAAAATTAAACATTGACAGGTGCAAAGGCAGCAATATATGATCAAACAAGCTAAAGAAGGACTTCCCTAATCATCTCCCAAAAAGGCCGCCAGGTGAACAGCTGATTTTACGACTTCCGGTGCTGACGTAAGACAACCCGCGTCCCGTATGTGACCATAGGATGAACACATACACTACGGTACTAAGACTATAGTGGGTTCTTGAGACCTGTCGTATGTCAGCACTGGAAGTCGTAAAATCAGCTGTTCACCTGGCGGGTTTTTTGGGGGATGATTAGGGAAGTCCTTATTTAGCTTGTTTTATCATATATTGCTGCCTTTGCACCTGTCAATGTTTACTTTTGTATGCACATTAAATCAACAAAAAATCCTGACTTTGGAGCAATGTTCACGGACTCTAGTATTTGGCTCTTTATTAGATGCAATGGTTTTCCGTACTGGGAACATGATTTCTATCCTCATATGAAGGTACTTTTTCTTGTTGATGTCTCAAGAAGGGTAGAAATACAAGAACACACACACACACACACTTTTGTATTTGTTACCTTCTTGAGACCTCTGAAAAATGCCTAATTTTGAGAGATTTCACCACCGGGGACGCAAATGAGATCTCTATTTTTTGTTTTTTTGTATCGTGCTTAAGGCCGATCGGACCACAGATGGCCCCTGTGCCGCACTTTGGGCAACCCAGCTGTAGAAGCTAACTGTTAATGGCCACTATAGTCTTAGTACTGTGGTGTATTTGTTCATCCTAAGGTCACATATGGGACGTGGGTTGTCTTACGTCAGCACCGGAAGTCGTAAAATCAGCTGTTCACCTGGCTGGTTTTTTGGGGGGATGATTAGGGAAGTCCTTCTTTAGCTTGTTTTATCATATATTGCTGTCTTTGCACCTGCCAATGTTTACTTTTGTATGCACATTAAATCAACAAAAAAATCCTGACTTTGGAGCAATGTTCACGGACTCTAGTATTTGGCTCTCTATTAGATGCAATGGTCTTCCGTATTGGGACCATGATTTATGTCCTCATGTGGAAGGTACTTTTTTCCTTGTTGATGTCTCAAGAAGGGTAGAAATACAAGAACACACACACACGCACACACTTTTGTATTTGTTACCTTCTTGAGACCGCTGAAAAAAGCCAAATTTTGAGAGATTTCCCCACCAGGGACGCAAATGAGATCTCTATTTTTTGTTTTTTTGTATCGTGTTTAAGGCCGATCGGACCACAGATGGCCCCCGTGCCGCACTTTGGGCAACCCAGCTGTAGAAGCTAACTGTTAATGGCAGCTATAGTGTTAGTACCGTAGTGTATTTGTTCATCCTACGGTCACATACAGGACGCGGGTTGTCTTACGTCAGCACCGGAAGTCGTAAAATCAGCTGTTCACCTGGCGTTTTTTTGGGGGGGATGATTAGGGAAGTCCTTCTTTAGCTTGTTTTATCATATATTGCTGCCTTTGCACCTGTCAATGTTTACTTTTGTATGCACATTAAATCAACAAAAAATCCTAACTTTGGAGCAATGTTCACGGACTCTAGTATTTGGCTCTCTATTAGATGCAATGGTTGTCCGTATTGGGACCATGATTTATGTCCTCATATTGTTGATGTCTCAAGAAGGGTAGAAATGCAAGAACACACACACACACACACACAAACACACACACACACACACACACACACACACTTGTATTTGTTACCTTCTTGAGACCTCTGAAAAATGCCTAATTTTGAGGGATTTCACCACTAGGGACGCAAATGAGATCTCCATTTTTTGTTTTTTCTGTAATGTGCTTAAGGCCGATGACAAACGAGTCACGGACCCCAGTTGGCCCCTGTGCCGCACTTTGGGCAACCCAGCTGTAGAAGCTAACTGGTAATGGCCACTATAGTCTTAGTACTGTAGTGTATTTGTTCATCCTATGGTCACATATGGGACGCGGGTTGTCTTACGTCAGCACCGGAAGTCGTAAAATCAGCTGTTCACCTGGCGTTTTTTTGGGGGGATGAATAGGGAAGTCTTTCTTTAGCTTGTTTTATCATATTGTGCTGCCTTTGCACCTGTCAATGTTTACTTTTGGATGCACATGAAATCAACAAAAAAAAATCCTGACTTTGGAGCAATGTTCACGGACTCTAGTATTTGGCTCTCTATTAGATGCAATGGTTTTCCGTATTGGGACCATGATTTATGTCCTCATATGGAAGGTACCTGTCCTTGTTGATGTCTCAAGAAGCGTAGAAATACAAGAACACACACACACACACCCACACACTTGTATTTGTTACCTTCTTAAGACCTCTGAAAAATGCCAAATTTTGAGAGATTTCACCACCAGGGACGCAAATGAGATCTCTATTTTTTGTTTTTTTTGTATTGTGCTTAAGGCCGATCGGACCACAGATGGCCCCTGTGCCGCACTTTGGGCAACCCAGCTGTAGAAGCTAACTGTTAATGGCCACTATAGTCTTAGTACCGTAGTGTATTTGTTCATCCTATGGTCACATACAGGACGCGGGTTGTCTTACGTCAGCACCGGAAGTCGTAAAATCAGCTGTTCACCTGGCGTTTTTTGGGGGGGATGAATAGGGAAGTCTTTCTTTAGCTTGTTTTATCATATATTGCTGCCTTTGCACCTGTCAATGTTTACTTTTGG
Source organism: Entelurus aequoreus (assembly GCF_033978785.1). NCBI lineage: Eukaryota > Metazoa > Chordata > Actinopteri > Syngnathiformes > Syngnathidae > Entelurus > Entelurus aequoreus. The sequence continues at coordinate 14,397,078 of NC_084755.1, forward strand.
ATGCACATTAAATCAACAAAAAAAATCCTGACTTTGGAGCAATGTTCACGGACTCTAGTATTTGGCTCTCCATTAGATGCAATGGTTTTCCGTATTGGGACCATGATTTATGTCCTCATATGGAAGGTACCTTTCCTTGTTGATGTCTCAAGAAGGGTAGAAATACAAGAACACACACACACACACACTTGTATTTGTTACCTTCTTGAGACCTCTGAAAAATGCGTCATTTTGAGAGATTTCACCACCGGGGGTGCAAATGAGATCTCTATTTTTAGTTTTTTTTGTATTGTGCTTAAGGCCGATGACAAACGAGTCACGGACCACAGATGACCCCTGTGCCGCACTTTGGGCAACCCAGCTATAGAAGCTAACTGTTAATGGCCACTATAGTCTTAGTACTGTAGTGTATTTGTTCATCCTATGGTCACATACGGGACGCGGGTTGTCTTACGTCAGCACCGGAAGTCGTAAAATCAGCTGTTCACCTGGCGTTTTTTTGGGGGGGGATGAATAGGGAAGTCCTTCTTTAGCTTGTTGTATCCTATATTGCTGCCTTTGCACCTGTCAATGTTTACTTTTGGATGCACATTAAATCAACAAAAAAAATCCTGACTTTGGAGCAATGTTCACGGACTCTAGTATTTGGCTCTCTATTAGATGCAAATTTTTTCCGTATTGGGACCATGATTTATGTCCTAACTTGTTCGCCGGTCCTCATATGGAAGGTACTTTTCCTTGTTGATGTTTTAAGAAGGGTAGTAAAACAAGAACACACACACACACACACACACGCACACACACACACACACGCACACACACACACACACACACACACACACACACACACACACACACACACACACACACACACACACACACACACACACACACACGTGGAACAATGCTCTTGCTGCTGGTCCTTCAAACAAACATTCTTCTGGAATGCCCTGGGGACTCCATGTGGCCAACATTGTCAAGAGAAAAGGGGGGTGTTGGGGGGTAAAAAGAGCATTCTCTAAATGTATATGTGTGTGTGTGTGTGTGTGTGTGTGTGTGTGTGTGTGTGTGTGTGTGTGTGTGTGTGTGTGTGTGTGTGTGTGTGTGTGTGTGTGTGTGTGTGTGTGTGTGTTTGCATTCAGCTGCTCCTTAGGTCAGCTAAAACAAAGAGTGTACCCCCCCCCCCCTAGCAACACCCTTTTCTGGAGGGTACCCCAGTCTCAGTGGTCAATATGTCAGCAAGAAATGAAGCATACATCGCCACTCGGGTGCAGTAAAACAGGAGCAGTAGTCAATGTGTTTATGCATGGATGCATTGACAAAAGTGATGATCAATAGCATAATATATGATCTTTGTTATTGGCAATGCATTATTTCCAAGCGGCTACATTTCATTGAAGTACATCTATACTGGAAAGAGGAAAAGTCTGTTCCAGGGTCAACATGTCGCTATTATAACACCTTTATACTGGTAAAGGACGTGGCGTATAAAATGTTTTCCACTTTGATACATTTTGTACATAAATGAATGATTAATATAAAATATTAAAATACAAACTATTAGCTTTGTGTGATAGGTGGTAAAAAGGCAAATTAGTGTAATGTATAATCCAACCCCCTTGAGATATATATGTTCTTATTAGTGTTGTCCCGATACCAAAATGTATTTCGATACTTTTCTAAATAAAGGGGACCACAAAAATGGCATTATTAGCTTTATTTTAACACAAAATCTTACAGTACATTAAACATATGTTTCTTATTGCAAGTTTGTCCTTAAATAAAATAGTGAACATACAAGACAACTTGTCTTTTAGTAGTAAGTAAACAAACAAAGGCTTCTAATTTAGCTGCTAACGTATGCAGTAACATATTGTGTCATTTTCCATTCTATTATTTTGTCAAAATTATTAAGGACAAGTGGTAGAAAATGAATTATTAATCTACTTGTTCATTTACTGTTAACATCTGCTTACTTTCTCTTTTAACATGTTCTATCTACACTTCTGTTAAAATGTAATAATCACTTATTTTTCTGTTGTTTGGATGCTTTACATTAGTTTTTAGACCCTTTCTTTACTATTATTAGGGACGGCGTGGCGAAGTTGGTAGAGTGGCTGTGCCAGCAATCGGAGTGTTGCTGGTTACTGGGGTTCAATTCCCACCTTCTACCTTCCTAGTCACGTCCGTTGTGTCCTTGGGCAAGACACTTCACCCTTTGCCTCTGATGGCTGCTGGTTAGCGCCTTGCATGGCAGCTCCCGCCATCAGTGTGTGAATGTGTGTGTGAATGGGTAAATGTGGAAATACTGTCAAAGCGCTTTGAGTACCTTGAAGGTAGAAAAGCGCTATACAAGTATAACCCATTTATTTATTATTATTATAATCCAAACAACTAAAACATTTCTAACGGCTTTAGCACACTTAAAAAACGTATATCTTGCAAGACATGTGTACACATTTTCAAAGACTATACAGTAAGACACACATGTTGTCTGCCATTTTTTTCCATTTTTTTCCCTGTTAATTAATTCAGGATGTGTTCATTTAGTCTCTATAGTGTGCCAAATGTTCCCCGGGGCCGCACTTTTGACATCCCTGAAGTCCACTAGCATTGCCACATTTTTTTGAATAGCCATGTAAGTGTTAAAAGAAGTTAGCCACAATAAAATTCAAGTAATTCAGAATTTAAGTAAGTAAATGTGTCACTTTTCACAGAGAGAGCTCACAAAGTGCATCATGTGGTTAAAATACAAATAGTACAATCAAAATATGATGCAACAACAGAAACATTTCAAAAATAAAATAAAAAAATATAATAAAATTAATATATTGAATAATAAAAACAAATACATTTAAAAAATAAAATTAACTATTACAGGAATGCACACTTAAACACATTTGAACTGCCTTTTTGAAATGTCAATATGGGGCAGCTCTCAGCCCATAATGGAGTGCATTCCACCTTGAAGGGGCAACTAACTATCACTTTTGCTTTTTTATTTTGTACGAGGGGGGCGGTCAGCCTTAAATGTTCCATTGTGTACAGGTGCCATTATTAGTAGGAATGTCCGATAATGGCTTTTTTGCCGATATCCAATATACCGATATTGTCCAACTCTTAATTACCGATACCGATATCAACCGATACCGATATATATACAGTCGTGGAATTAACACAGTATTATGCCTAATTTGGACAACCAGGTATGGTGATGATAAGGTCCTTTTAAAAAATATATAATAATAAAATAAGATATATACATTTAAAACATTTTCTTAAATAAAAAAGAAAGTAAAACAATATAAAAACAGTTACATAGAAACTAGTAATTAATGAAAATTAGTAAAATTAACTGTTAATGGTTAGTACTATTAGTGGACCAGCAGCACGCACAATCATGTGTGCTTACGGACTGTATCCCTTGCAGACTGTATTGTTATATATTGATATATAATGTAGGAACCAGAATATTAATAACAGAAAGAAACAACCCTTTTGTGTGAATGAGTGTAAATGGGGGAAGGAGGTTTTTTGGGTTGGTGCACTAATTGTAAGTGTATCTTGTGTTTTTTATGTTGATTTAATTTAAAAAAATAAATAAAATAAAAAACAACACAAATAACGATACCGGTAATAAAAAAAACGATACCGATAATTTCCGATATTACCTTTTAAAGCATTTATCGGCCGATAATATGGCCGATATTATCGGACATCTCTAATTATTAGGGTATTTTTTCCTTTATATTTCAACAACTAACACACGATTCTTAATGCCAAAGATCAAGTTTGAGCATTCCAAGAGCCATCATTTTAACCAGTGTAAATACAAAAAATAAAATAAAAAACATAATATAAAAATAACTAATAACATTGAGTAGTGTTGTCCCGATACCAATATTTCGATACATTTTGATACTTTTCTGTACTTTTCGATACATTTCTAAATAAAGGGCACCACAAAAAATGGCTTTATTGGCTATATTTTAACACAAAATCTTAGGGTATATGTTTACAAGTTTGTCCTTAAATAAAATAATACACTTACAAGACAACTTGTCTTTTAGTAGTAAGTAAGCAAACAAAGGCTCCTAATTTAGTCTGCTGACATATGCAGTAACATATTGTGTCATTTTCCATTCTATTATTTAGTCAAAATTATTAAGGACAAGTGGTAGAAAATGAATTATTAATCTACTTGTTCATTTACTGTTAATATCTGCTTACTTTCTCTTTTAATATGATTTTTCTACACTTCTGTTAAAATGTAATAATCACTTACTCTTCTGTTGTTCGGATGGATGCTTTACATTAGTTTTGGATGATACCACAAATTTGGGTATCAATCCGATACCAAGTCGTTACAGGATCATACATTGGTCATATTCAAAGTCCTCACGTGTCCAGGGACATATTTCCTGAGTTTATAAACATAATATAAATTATATTGATGTAAAAATAGTAGTATCGACTAGATACGCTCCTGTAGTTGGTATCATTACAGTGGATGACAGGTGTAGATCCACCAATGGCGTTTGTTTACATTGGTACGCCGGTGAGCTACGGTGTGTAGTGAAGCATGATTAGCTATTCCTCGTCCTGCAGGGATGATACTTGTAAGAAACATACTTTATTTGTCGCCATAGAGACGAGGATTAGTGATTTAGAAGTAGCTAAAACACTGCCGACTGCGGCTGGACTTTAGCCGCTAGCTAGCTAGCCATGTCTTAAAGCACCTCTTCCTGAGGGCGTTTCAGTGTTATAACTTCACCTTTATCGTTAGTTTTTAAGCCAAAATGCGTCCGTTCTCCCTTTTCTGTCTACACACTGTGTCTGTTTGTAAGTACTCTGTGATTGTGCGCTGCCGAACATGCTCCTTTGCTCGTAAAACCAGCAATGACACGACGTGACGACGACGGGGGATCGGTACTTATTAGAGGCGGTATAGTACCAAATATGATTAATTAGTATCGCGGTACTATACCAATACCGGTATACCGTACAACCCTACTATTGAGCTAAATACATCTCCCTTAAAGAGGAGTTTTATGAAAAAAAAGGTATAGTTTCAACATTTAGGGGATGTTTGGTGGGCCCACAGGGCGCCTATTTAGGACCACCATACTGTAGTTTATCATTTGAACTGTCTGCCATCACGTGTGGGCGTAGTATTCCTATTTATATTTAAGTCCCATGAAAGATGATCACGGGACTATTTTTAAGACTGTCTGGCAAGTCATCATTTGTTGACGTTTGGGAGTTGGGGGTTGGGGGGGCAGTCCATGCTTGAGATGAAACACCAGCCAAGTCAATTAGCATGTGGTCCTGCTGCGAGCCCCCTGTTCCATGCTAATGAGGCCTAATTAGGATGGCGAGGGATGCCCTGAAGGAAAAACACCTACTCGGGAGTTGATTAAAATGTCATCATCGTCTTCGCGGTTTTTGGCGTTTCACTACCAGCTGATAAGGATTGGCGACGTCATCGAGGCGAGCGGGGAAACAGATGGACGGATCATCGCGGTTATCATCATGCTTTTGTTCAACCAGCACGTGGATTATTCCTCCGGCGTCTTCCTGCTTTTTAGTCATAAGTGGCTGCATATTTGACTTAAAAAAAAACTCTGAAGAAAGTCTCGTCCTTGTTTGGAAAGTCCCACAACTTGGTGACAAACATGTGTCCTGTCAGCAGATCCTTGACTAACTTTAAATACCAAATACAAACAAAAGAGTATAAAACATTGCTCATAATAGCATAGAAAGTTGAGGGAATGGAGTATTTCCCACTATAAAAATGTCATTCAACGGTTCCGTGGTCAAACTGTCACCATCAGACATCAACTGAACATAAACTGCCATGAACTGTACAGGCCATTGTCCTCAGGAACATTTTAATAGTTGGCATTCAAGTATAATATTTAGAGATGTCCGATAATATCGGTCTGCCGATATTATCGGCCGATAAATGCTTTAAAATGTAATATCGGAAATTATCGGTTAGCTAATATTTGCCAAAAATAACAAAGTTTCTTAGTTTGAACATTAAATATATTGCCTTTACAGTCTATTAAGTTGAATATAAGTTGAAAAGGATTTGCAAATCATTGTATTCTGTTTTTATTTACCATTTACACAACGTGCCAACTTCACCGGTTTGGGGTTTTGTACATAAATTTCTTAGGGGAAAAAAATATTTGAAAGTTTACACATGGTCAAACTCGACCTGTACGACCTTTGAGGCTTCTAAATGTGAGGTTGCATATAAATCTTAAAATGACATAAAACCTCCAAACAGACACTTTGTGTCATTTCAAATTACTTTAATGTCAAAAAAAAGTAGAGTGAGCATTCAAATGGTGTCACCCACGGGTACTGTATTTTTCGGAGTATAAGTCGCACCGGCCGAAAATGCATAATAAAGAAGGAAACAAACATATATAAGTCGCACTGGAGTATAAGTCTCATTTTAGGGGGAAATTTATTTGATAAAACCCAACACCAAGAAAAGACATTAAAAAGGCAATAAAAAATAAATAAAGAATAGTGAACAACAGGCTGAATAAGTGTACGTTATATGAGGCATAAATAACCAACTGAGAACGTGCCTGGTATGTTAACGTAACATATTATGGTAAGAGTCATTCAAATAACTATAACATATAGAACATGCTATACGTTTACCAAACAATCTGTCACTCCTAATTGCTATATCCCATGAAATCTTATACGTCTAGTCTCTTACGTGAATGTGCTAAATAATATTATTTGATATTTTACGGTAATGTGTTAATAATTTCACACATAAGTCGCTCCTGAGTATAAGTCGCACCCCCCGGCCAAACTATGAAAAAAACTGCGACTTATAGTCCGAAAAATACGGTACACAAGTCGTGCAATATGACCCCGGGTCACCTCACCAGGTGGATGCAGTACGCGGTCAAAACCTGCCAATCATCGCCGCGGTCATGACCACCTATCATGGCTGCACGGGCAATCGAACGCGACATGACAGCTTGTGTACTTGCGACACGTGGGCGCAATGCGAGCTAAGATGGAGGCCAGGTGGCAGCATGCATGGCACTCTGAAACAGCAGCCATGCAGCAACAGAACTGGAAGAAGCTGGATCGCCCCCCCACATCCATCTCTGCCCCCACCCCCCACCCTCTTCTGGTTACATAAGACCCACAGAACAGAGGCAAGGAGGTGCAGCGGGGAGGAGAAATAAAAGAAGCCAAAATGGAAGAGGAGGAAAGAGGGAGACTGTAATTGGCCGATGAGACTGTGCCGCCCGCTTTGGAGGAGACGTGGTGTTGAAAGCCAAACTAGAGAGAGGCTTTAAAATGGAGGAGAGATAGAGAGAGACCATCTTTATGTATTTGGAACTTCTAAAGTCGACACTGCCTGACTTCCAAATTAACATTTTTTTCCCTCATGAATCAATTAGAATCCAAATTGTCTGTTCCAGGGTCAAAAACTGTCATCACCACAAATCAACTGTACAGGCAGTGGTTTAGGTATCATGGCAGTAGGGCTGGGCGATACATGGAATATACTCGATATATGGAATATACTCGATATATCGCGGGTTTGTCTCTGTGCGATATAGAAAATGACTATATCGTGATATACGAGTATTCCTTCTCACGCAGTTGCTTTTAGCTGCGGGCATTACACTACAGGCTCTTCTCACTCTTTGTTGTCTCTCTTTCTCACAGAGACATAAAACAAGCGCACCTTCTTACATACGTCACATATGTATACGCCCTCGCGGAGCAGAGAGGTAGCGGCATGGGTAACGTTAGCTGTGGTGCGAGTGGTAATACGAGAGAAAGAACGTGCGAATCTGGTAACAAATGAAGGAAGAATTAATTCTCAAGAAAAACAGCAGGGGGTCCATCATCTGGCAGTGGTTTGGCTTCAAGTGGGAAGATGTCGAACAGACAACCGTAATTTGTCAAGTATGCGGCAAAAGCGTTGCCACAAAAAGTAGCATTACTGCTAATATGTAGCATCATTTGAAAAGTCACCCGCTAGAGAATGAAGAGTGCTTACTCCGCATGTCAACATCTCCGTTCGGTGCCACACCAACAAAATGCCGAAGCAACCATTTCCAGATCAACACTGTGTGAAAAAAATAGTCAACAACAGACGGAGATAACGTCCGCCGGAACCTACCACATAGCGAAGGACATACACTATTTGATTTCCTATTATGCAGCTCATTTTTATTTGACAGTTATTGAAATATCTTGTGTGACATCATGCACAGAAGTGCACTTTATTTGTTTTAAACTATTGTAGTGGCGTTCTGTACAAAAAGTGCACTTTGATAAGTCATCTTAGTGACATCATGCACAAAAGTGCACTAATAGCTGGTTTTAAAATGTCTTTGACAATCTTGCACTTTCTGTTTTGAAATGATATGAATGTTTGTGCCACTGCTTAATAACTGTTTAATAAATACACTTTTGGTAGATTGACTTAGTTGTGATTTCCCTCTCTGCATGAAAGTTTAAAATTAGCATATATTAATGCAGTATGAACAATCATGTTTTAATGTAGACACATAGAATCATCATACTGCTGTGATTATATGCATTAAGTGTTAATTCAAGGCTAAGGCAAAATATCGAGATATATATCGCGTATCGTGACATGGCCTAAAAATATTGACATAGTAAAAAAAGGCCATATCGCCCAGGCCTAGTCTGGAACAACATGGCACACAAACAACTATCAGAAATGCAGCCAATATTACATACATATAATGTGTCATGAGACATGCAAAACTAAATTATATACAAAGAGGATAAAAGTAAAGGATATTAAATGAGCTCAAACATACCTACAAATGTATACCTACCATAATGATGCAATATGTACATAAAGCTAGCCTAAATAGCATGTTAGCATTGATTCGCTTGCAGTCATGCACTGACCAAATATGCCTGATTAGCACTCCAACAAGTCAATAACATCAACAAAGCGCACTTTTGTGCATTCACGCACAGCATAAAACGTTTGGTGGACAAAATGAGACAAAGAAGGAGCGGAAGATTTTACATGTAAACAAACTGTTGCGTCACAGTCCACACTATGGTGAGTTCAAGAACCGCAGAAATTAGTAGGACAAAACGATGTTCACCAAATAGTCTCATCAGTGAAGCATACACACAAACATTAAACAGTGGGCTTTCTAACAATTGGGAAGGTTTGTGTCATGTTTGTCCTCAAACAAAAAACATACTAAAACAAAAACAAAAAATGTCCCCATCTTTTTCCATTTTCAATTCTTTTTATGAAAATGCTTCAGGGAGCCACGTGTTGCTGACCCCCGTTTTAGGCTGTTGGAACCATTCCAATTGTGAAAAGGATAAAAAGCGTCTTCAGAGTTTCTCGAGAGGTAACCAAGAAGGGCGAAAGAGTGCAAGATTTTACAAAGCGACGACGACAAATGCACAAGTTTGCAGCGATCACTTTGTTGAAAGTTTGTTTGATATATTTTTTTGTTTTGGTATTTCCCATTAAAGTGTTTTCTTGACATTATTTGTATTTCATCAACCACCAACTCGGCGAGTATAAATAAAAGAAAATAAATGTCAGCAAAATCTTTAAGAGTTGAGCTTTTACCAAAGGCAGCAATCATAAATGAAGATTTCCACACATACACAATATTGAAATATATACAGTATAGGCCAGGGGTCGGCAACCTTTACCACTCAAAGAGCCATTTTGGCAAGTTTCACAAATTAAAGAAAATAATGGGAGCCACAAAAAAAATTAAAATGAAAAACACCGCATACAAAGCTTAAACGCTTTGTGCTATGTTAACCAGGGGTCTCCGACACACGCACCAGCACGCACTTTAATGTGGAAATTTGATGTTAGTGCGGCCCGCGAGTTGTGAATAAATAGCGCTTGATAGCGTCATACTTGCCAACCCTCTCATTTTTCCCGGGAGACTCCCGAATATCAGGGCGTGATGACACTGCTTTTGGCGCCCTCTACAGCCTGCCCAAACAGCGTACCTGCTCGACCACATGCAGAATGCGGTTTCAGCTTGCTCACGTAAGTGACAGCAAGGCGTACTACCTCAGCAGCCACACATCTTACACTGACGGTACCAATACCCAGAATCCCATGCAGCCCTATCTCTTCCGCACAACCAACGCACGGAGAGGGGTGGGGGGGTTGATGTGTGGGGGGATTTGGTGGTAGCGGGGGTGTATAATGTAGACCGGAAGAGTTAGGGCTGCATGGGATTCTGGGTATTGGTTGTGTTGTGTTTATGTTGTGTTACGGTGGGATGTTCTCCAGAAATGTGTTTTTCATTCTTTTTTGGTGTGGGTTCACAGTGTGGCGCATATTTGTAACGTAACAATGTTAAAGTTGTTTGATACGGCTACCGTCAGTGTAAGCTGTGTGGCTGATGACTAAGTATGCTTTGCTGTCTCCTATGTGTGCAAGAAAAAACAAAACATACAACATGTGGCCGGGATGGCACGCTGTTTGTAAACGCTATAGAGGACAATTACTGCAGTGCAATTAGGGCACTCCCTTTATTTAGTAATTAGAGTGTAAATAGGATTATATTTTCCCTGGGAGTTATCTATGAGAGACACTGAGATCCATAAGTCTCCTGGGAAAATTGGGGGGGTCGGCAAGTATGTAGCTGAGCCGCATCAGAGTGGTCAAAGAGCCGCATGCGGCTCCGGAGCCGCGGGTTGCCGACCCCTGGTATAGGCCAAAGTTTGGACACACCTTCTCATTCACAACACAACTGATGGTCCCAACCCCATTGATAAAGCAAGACATTCCACTAATTAACCCTGATAAGGCACACCTGTGAAGTGAAAACCATTTCAGGTGACTACCTCTTGAAGCTCATGGAGAGAATGCCAAGAGTGTGCAAAGCATTAATCAGATCAAAGGGTGGCTATTTTAAAGAAACTACAATATAAAACATATTTTCAGTTGTTAAGTACATAACTCCACATGTGTTCATTCATAGTTTTGATGCCTTCAGTGACAATCTACAATGTAAATAGTCCTGAAAATAAAGAAAACGCATTGAATGAGGAGAAGGTGTGTCCAAACTTTTGGCCTGTACTTTAGTTATATTTTGATAAAGACGGAGAAAACCACACGTACCGGTAACAACGCGTGCAACAATAACAATGCAACATGGCTTAAAGGCCTACTGAAATTATTTTTTTTTATTTAAACGGGGATAGCAGATCCATTCTGTGTCATACTTGATCATTTCGCGATATTGCCATATTTTTGCTGAAAGGATTTAGTAGAGAACGTCGACGATAAAGTTTGCAACTTTTGGTCGCTGATAAAAAAAGCCTTGCCTGTACAGTAAGTAGCGTGACGTCAAAGGTCGAAAGGCTCCTCACATTTCCCCATTGTTTACACCAGCAGCGAGAGCGATTCGGACCGAGAAAGCGACGATTACCCCATTAATTTGAGCCAGGATGAAAGATTCGTGGATGAGGAACGTGAGAGTGAAGGACTAGAGTGCAGTGCAGGACGCATCTTTTTTTCGCTCTGACCGTAACTTAGGTACAAGCTGGCTAATTGGATTCCACACTCTCTCCTTTTTCTATTGTGGATCACGGATTTGTATTTTAAACCACCTCGGATACTATATACTTTTGAAAATGAGAGTCGAGAACGCGAAATGGATACATCGGCGAAAACACTTTAGCTATGGAGCTAACGTGATAGCACCGAGCTTAACTGCATATAGAAACAATATAAATAAGCCCCTGACTGGAAGGATAGACAGAAAATCAACAATACTATTAAACCATGGACCTGTAACAACACGGTTAATGCTTTCCAGCCTGGCGAAGCTTAACAATGCTGTTGCTAACGACGCCATTGAAGCTAACTTAGCAACGGGACGTCACAGAGCTATGCTAAAAACATTAGCTATCCACCTACGCCAGTCAGCCCTCATCTGCTCATCAACACCCGTGCTCACCTGCGTTCCAGCGATCGACGGAGCGACGAAGGACTTCACCCGATCATCCGTGCGGTTGGCGGCTAGCGTCGGATAGCGCGTCTGCTATCCAACTCAAAGTCCTCCTGGTTGTGTTGCTGCAGCCAGCCGCTAATACACCGATCCCACCTACAACTTTCTTCTTTGCAGTCTTCATTGTTCATTAAACAAATTGCAAAAGATTCACCAACACAGATGTCCAGAATGCTGTGGAATTTTGAGATGAAAACCAAGCTTTTTGTATTGGATTAAATGGAGTCCGAATACTTCCGTTTCAACGATTGACGTCACGCGCATTCGTCATCATACCGAGACGTTTTCAACCGGAAGTTTAGCGGGAAATTTAAAATTGCACTTTATAAGTTAACCCGGCCGTATTGGCATGTGTTGCAATGTTAAGATTTCATCATTGATATATAAACTATCAGACTGCGTGGTCGGTAGTAGTGGGTTTCAGTAGGCCTTTAAACTTACCCAGCCAGTAGTGACCTTTGATCGCTTCGTCGTCTTCTTTCACAAGCAGCCAAGTCTTCAATGGGGTCTCTGATTATCTTTATGGGGGAAATGACAAACAGTAAATAAAGGAGAGTGCTACTCGCAGTTTGTTTACAAGGACGCATCCTTGCAAGACGCGAAGTGAAATAATGAAATGCAACCTTACCCGAGCAAAAACAAAGCACGATTTATTCGGGAGAGTCTTGGTACGAATTTCCTTTTTCGCTCATATCTGCTTTTAGTGGTAAGATCTAGGCCCCTTGCTCACTCACATAGATTGCACGCCGTTTGCTGCACAGTAGCCATGTAGGCTTGCTCGACCACCACCACCAAAATATAGGTACAAAATCCAAAACCAGTGAAGTTGGCACGCTGTGTAATTCGTAAAAGAAAAAAGGATACAATGATTTGCAAATCTGTTTCAACTTATATTCAATTGAATAGACTGCAAAGACGAGATACTTAACGTTCGAACTGGAAAACTTAAGTTATTTTTTGCAAATATTAGCTCATTTTGTGACGATCGGTCAATTAATTTCTGTTTGTTTCCTTGTTTTTATATTTACTTCCCGTCAGTGCTCTTATTTTGTTCCATTTCCCGTTGGGTCCGCGAAGCACTGTTTTTCCCTCACCTGCCGTTGATTGGCAGCCGGTCCACAC
>NC_084755.1:14415243-14595243 GCF_033978785.1 Entelurus aequoreus
CCTGCCTGCTGTCGCTGCTGCTGTGGGCGGCCTGGGTCGGCTTCTATCTGTACGGAAACTCCTGGCTCGGAAAGTCCCCAGAATGGAACGACCCGGCGCTGGCCATCGCATTAGTCGCCCAGGGCTGGCTTCTGCTCATCTTCCACGCCATTCCCGAGTCGCACATCTGCCTGAAGCCTCCGCCGCAGCCCACCGCCCCGGACTACTTCGACACGTCACAGAACTCCACGCGGCTGAGGGAGACCAGCTTCGATGAAGACATCCCGCTCTCTCACAGGCAGTTTGTGGAGAACCAGGGATATGGATACAACGATGAAAACGCCGCAGGTATGTGAACAGAAACCATTCATGGGTAGAAACTAAGGTTGTACGGTATACCGGTATTAGTATAGTACCGCTATACTAATGAATCATATTTGGTACTATACCGCCTCTGAAAAGTACCGGTCCACCACCCCGTCGTCGTCACGTCGTGTCATTGCTGGTTTACGAGCCGAGGAGCATGTTCGGCAGCGCACAATCACGGAGTACTTACAAGCAGACACAGTGTGTAGACAGAAAAGGGAGAACGGACGCATTTTGGCTTAAAGACTAACGATAAAAGTGAAGTTATAACACTGAAACGCCCTCAGGAAGAGGTGCTTTAAGACATGGCTAGCTAGCTAGCGGCTAAAGTCCAGCCGCAGTCGGCAGTGTTTTAGCTACTTCTAAATCACTAATCCTCGCCTCCATGGTGACAAATAAAGTAAGATTCTTACAAGTATCATCCATGCAGGACAAGGAATAGCTAAACATGCTACACGACACACCGTAGCTCACCGGCGTCAAAATGTAAACAAACGCCATTGGTGGATCTACACCTGACATCCACTGTAATGATACCAAGTACAGGAGCGTATCTAGTCGATACTACTATGATGACGTCGATATTTTTTGGCATCACAAAACATCTTCTTTCGGTTTTTTAAATTTATATTATGTTTATAAACTCAGAAAATATGTCCCTAGACACATGAGGACTTTGAATATGACCAATGTATGATCCTGTAACGACTTGGTATCGGATTGATACCCACATTTGTGGTATCATCCAAAACCAATGTAAAGTATCAAACAACAGAAGAATAAGTGATTATTACATTTTGACATAAGTGTAGATAGAACATGTTAAAAGAGAAAATACGCAGATATTAACAGTAAATGAACAAGTGGATTAATAATTAATTTTCTACCACTTGTCCTTACTAATGTTGACACAATAATAGAATGGAAAATGACAATATGTTACTGCATATGTCAGCAGCTAAATTAGGAGCCTTTGTTTGCTTACCTACTACTAAAAGACCAAGTTGTCTTGTATGTTCACTATTTTATTTAAGGACACACTTGCAATAAGAAACATATGTGTAATGTACCGTACGATTTTTTTTGTTAAAATAAAGCCAATAATGCCATTTTTTGTGGTACCCCTTTATTTAGAAAAGTATCGAAATAATTTTGGTACCGGTACCAAAATATTGGTATCGGGACAACTCTAGTAGAAACACAAATTAACAGTTGACTCGCTGTGGTTGTACTATTCCACTTCAGTTTCCACTTTGATGCAACACTCCCTTTTCTTGCTGCCCTCAGTCTCCTCTTGGATAAAACGTTCACACCATCAGCTAACTCGAGACGCTCCAAAAGCATATTTTCCATAATGAAAAGTAATTTAAAAAGTAAAGGAAACAAAGTACAAATGAACTTCCATCATGCATGTTGACACATTCTAGCTGTGTACTGCAAATTTGACAGCGACAAGCAAACAAACGCGTCCTCAACGCACTGAATCATTCTTGCTGGGGGCTAACGTCCCTCCACAGTGCAAAGCCACTTCTAAGTTAGCAATCCTCGCCTGCATGGCGGCAAATAAACTAAGTTTCTTAGAGGTATTATTATCACTGGAGGCCTGAGGAGAGGCTAAACATGCTACACTACACACCGTAGGAGAATGTGCTCATTGCTAACAGCAAGCTAGAGCACTTGGATGTGGACAAAGGTGGGCGGATCGATACAAACATCGACAGTAACACCGTCAAGTATAGTATCAGTATATGGTCGATACTATAGTGGTTAGATTGATATGTTTTTGTTACCAAACAATATTTTTTACTTTTGTTGTTGTTTACAAACTCAAAAAAATAAACCCCTGGACACAGGAGGGCTTGAAGAGAAAAACAAATATGATTTAAATCAGCAGGAAATAATTTTAATATTGAATTTATATTTTTACATCGCCATCCTGTGTTTTTGTCTGATTGTAATTGTAATATAAAATTTAATAATTTGATGATCTGGAAAATTTTTAGTATCAGTATCTGTATGGCCAATACCGCCCCTGTAACTACTTGGTATTAGATTGATACCCAAATTTGTAGTATCGCCCAAAACAAATAGTTTTATAATAATATTTGAGAAAATAATACAACTCGAAATGATGCAATAAGTTATTGCATACATCGGCAGCTAAGGTAAGAGCCTTTGTAACCTTCTTTTGAAATGGTTCTATTATCATTTGTATACCAAATACTCTATATTGCCAAAATTATTTGGCCACCTGCCTTGACTCACATATGAACTTGAAGTGCCATCCCATTCCTAACCCATAGGGTTCAATATGATGTCGGTCCACCTTTTGCAGCTATTACAGCTTCAACTCTTCTGGGAAGGCTGTCCACAAGGTTGCAGAGTTTGTTTATAGGAATTTTCGACAATTCTTCCAAAAGCGCATTGGTGAGGTCACACACTGATGTTGGTCAAGAAGGCCTGGCTCTCAGTCTCCGTTCTAATTAATCCCAAAGGTGTTCTATCAGGTTCAGGTCAGGACTCTGTGCAGGCCAGTCAAGTTCATCCACACTGTCATCCATGTCTTTATGGACCTTGCTTTGTGCACAGTCATGTTGGTAGAGGAAGGGGCCCGCTCCAAACTGTTCCCACAAGTTTGGGAGCATGGAATTGTCCAAAATGTTTTGGTATCCTGGAGCATTCAAAGTTCATTTCACTGCAACTAAGGGGCCAAGCCCAACTCCTGAAAAACAACCCCACACCATAATTCCTCCTCCACCAAATTTCACACTCGGCACAATGCAGTCCGAAATGTACCGTTCTCCTGGCAACCTCCAAACCCAGACTCGTCCATCAGATTGCCAGATGGGAAAGTGTGATTCATCACTCCAGAGAACGCTTCTCCACTGCTCTAGAGTCCAGTGGCGACGTGCTTTACACCACTGCATCCCACGCTTTGCATTGGACTTGGTGATGTATGGCTTAGATGGAGCTGCTCGGCCATGGAAACCCATTCCATGAAACTCTCTGCGTACTGTACGTGGGCTAATTGGAAGGTCACGTGAAATTTGGAGCTCTGTAGCAACTGACTGTGCAGAAAGTCTGCGACCTTTTGCACTTTGCGCTTCAGCATCCGCTGACCCCTTTCTGTCGGTTTACGTGGCCTACCACTTGGTGGCTGAGTTGCTGTTGTTCCCAAACTCTTCCATATTCTTATAATAAAGCAGACAGTTGACTTTGGAATATTTAGGAGCGAGGAAATTTCCAGACTGGATTTGTTGCACAGGTGGTATCCTATGACAGTTCCACGCTGGAAATCACTGAGAGCGGCCCATTCTTTCACAAATGTTTGTAGAAACAGTCTCCATGCCTAAGTGCTTGATTTTATACACCTGTGGCCGGGCCAAGTGATTAGGACACCTGCAGGCATGTGATTTTTCCGTCTAAAGTCGGAATTCCGTCTTTTTTAATCTCGGGGGGAAAAAAAATATCTCCCGTTTTTCGGGGTTTTTTTCCGACCCTAAATCAAGATTCAAGACGTAGTTTATAATACGCCGTAGTTGATTGGTCGATATGTTCCTTGTGACCAATCAGGACATCTGTTATGAATGATGACGTTAATAACGTCATCATACCGCCATTTTCCATATGTAAACGATGTCGGTTCTCGAGAGAAAGGACGCTTTACGAGTAAAATAAATTGATAAACATGTCAAAAATAAGTTTTGATGGGACTGGATAGAAAGGGAAATCACTGATACTGTTGGGAAGAAGGAAGTTACGACTTTGTTCGGTGATTTTATTCGGAAAATCGATCGTCCCGGAAAGGTTTTGTGCACGTGGTGTCATGATAATATTGACTATGGATCGATCACGAGGTTTCAAGGCTTTGGAAGTACATGCGAAACACCAAAAACATATGAAACAACTTGAAGCAAGGAAAACAAACTTTTCACTAGCTAGTACTTTTGGATGTCAACCGAAAGTGAGCAAACCTTACCGACTTCATCCTTTGTTTACATCGAGAGGAAAGATCCACCCAAACAACCCACTTCAGTTGCAGACAGGGTTGTTAATAATGAGGTAAGCTAAAAAATATTTGCTTGCGAAATACGCATGTTTGTTTTAAATATTAACCAATTATTGCTTTGCGAAATATAAATGGGTTTTTCTAAAAATAAAAAGCCACGTGAAAATATATTATGAAATTACAGAAATTCAAAGAGTCGCATTATTGAATACAGTTAACAATTTAAATAAATTTAAATTTGTTAAGTTCTTATGTAGTCTCTTGAAACTATTGTCAGTGGTGTAAAAATCTTGAAGGTAAATATTTTCACACTTGTTTCATGCAATATGTCAGTGTCCTCACATTATTATTATTTCCTATATTCAAATATGAGTAAACAATACTAAACACGTTTAATTATTTTCATAAATGTATATCCTATTTTGGCGAAAAGAATGAAATGTTTACATTTGGTATTTTGTTAAATACATTTGCAAGGAAAGCTCATGTTAGGGCTGGGCTCTCCGAGAAAGCTAATGTGTGAAGTGAACTGAAGTAATGTGGTAATACTGTAAATAAACTGTAGATAATAACACTGATCAATGTGACACCTGTGGATGTGAAATGAATACAAAATGTAAATATTAGTGATTCATTAGGATAATTGGGTTATGTATGTTCTATTAATGATGTTTTCATGTCTTTAAACACTAAAATATTTTCTTCAAATGGTGCTGTCTTTGTTCATTTTAGCATGTTAAATTGGTGAAAAACCAGGAGCTTCGGGGGGCGTTGCCCCCCTTGTCCCCCCACCAGTGCCCTGGTGGGCTGGCTGGACCTGGCTGGGGGCCTTCGTCCCCCAGACACCCGGAAATTTTTTCAGTCTTTTTCATTGTGGTCAAATCACATGCCTGCACCTGATTCTGATCACTTGGATGGGTGGCTAAAAACTTTTGGCAATATAGTGTATATCCCAATATAGATTTGAGGTCATCCCTCAAAAGAGACCTCCATTGTTATCGTTCATTAGCGTGCAGATCATTAAGTATATTATTAAACAGTATCCTCTCATGCATGACTTTGTTGTTTTCTTATACCCTCAGTCTTTTTGGATAAAACACTTCTTGTCATATAGTCAAATGTTCCGACGAGTGCGTGTGTTTAAGAGCTACCGCCAACTGCTGGCCTGCCATGCATATTTTGTCTTGCATGAGGGGTTGTTCTGAACGAAAAATGCATTTTTTTGGGAAAGTATGAGCGCCAAAAGCAAACTTCCGTGCACAGCAAGATTTGTGATGAGTCACAATGATGAGTCATCCTTCTATCTATCTCTCCTACATCAGGATTGAGGAGCGGCAGCAGCGCCGGGCAGCACAACAGCAACACGGGCGCCAGGCCCAGCGCTCCCTTCCGCAGTAACGTCTACCAGCCCACCGAAATGACCATGATCCTGAACGGGGGAGCGGTGAGTACATCCTCCCAGTCGCAGGTACACGCCGCTAACACGCCCCTCCCGAAACAGACTGCATGCACATTTGTGCCGGATCGTCCATCATTCCAAACCAAAAAACAAACAAACCAAGAGCCGTGTGAGTGTGCACAGTGCATGTTCCAGTCTTGTTTTTGTAAGCACATGCATGTAAAGGCCTTGCCACACATGGTCACTCATTTGAGCAGGCAAATGAGTGTAAATAAGCAGCTGTTACTAACCGGCCACTATGGCTTTCCATATAGCTGTTACACGATCACCAAAGCATGGCTCAAATGCACACAAGCCACCGACAAAAATAATAGGTGCTATCTATTTTTAGTCTTTCATCCCAAAAGCCTCACACTTCCAAGCTCCATTTCACTAGAATGAAATCACTTCGATTTGTACTCAAGGATAAGCAAAACTCTTATATAAAAGTAAAAAAAAAAAAAAAAAGATATGTTTATTTTTATTTTTTTTCATATAGTATAGCTTTTAAGAATGGTTTAACGATTGAATGTAAAACAGTTAGCAGGGCCAATATTAAATACAAATAAAATAAGAATACCAATTTTAATACATAGTAAGTTTTTATTTATAAATAAGTCAAATGGTAATAATTTTAGTCAGTGAATTTAAATTATTTTATCATTAGAACATTTCTTTGTATTCATTTGTTTGTTGTAAATATGCTGTTAACATTGAATAAAACAACATACTGTGTATTGTTTTTTTAGTGTGTTTAAAATGTATTTAAAAGTGCAGTGAATTAATTTACAATAACACAAATTTAAAATTACAAATATTGGCGAAAAACTATTTTTTAAATTGTTTTTGTAATCATTTAATTACGAACTTATACTCATTTAGATTGAGTTTAATATTTGTACTTCCAATGATTTTTAAGAAATGATGTGCCTCAAACACACACGCACGTACGCAGACACACACACACACATTTTTGTATTTGTTACCTTCTTGAGTTCTCCGAAAAAAAGCCTACCTCTTTAGGACCACCCCTTTCTAGATATATAAAAATTTGTATTTACAACATTAATAATATATACATACTTTGCAAATATAAAAAAAGCTTGTTGTGAAAAATTAGTTGGAATTTCACAAGAAAAAGGTCACAATTTCACAAGAAAGACTTAGAATTTTGGCAGTATTATAATAAAAGTCGTAATTTTACTCAACGCAAGTCAAAATTTTACAAGAAAAACTGAACATTTGTGCAATATTATGATAAAAGTTGGAATTTTACTCAATAACAGTCACAATTTTACAAGAAAAGCTTTACATTTTGGCAATTTTATGAAAAGAGTCAACATTTTACTCGACAAAAGTCACAATTTTATAAGAAAACTTTAAAATGTTGGCCATATTATAATAATAATCTGAATTTTACTCAGCAAAATTATGACAAAAGTCATAATTTTACTCAAAATATGTCACTACTTTACAAGAACAAAAAAATGGCAATATTGTGATGAGTCCGAATTTTATATGACAAATGTCACCATTTTGCATTAAAGAGTAATAATTTTACGAGAAAATATTGCAATATTACAGAAACAAAAATAATATGAGAAATTGTTCCCAATTTTATAAGAAAAAAGTCGACACATTGTGAGAAATACTTTTTTTTTTAATTTTTGTAATTGGTTTTTAATCTTCATTATTTACTTCAAGTCAGTATGTCTCTATATACATATGTATATATATTTTTTTTCATTAATTTTGGCCAAAGGGGGCGCATTTAATTTTCTTACACACTTGTTATTACATATGTTGACCAGAAGGTGAGCACTTTTAAAACCGACAAACAGTCCATTTGAAAAATCCCACCCTAATTTTGATAGATTTCACCACCAGGGGTGCAAATGAGACATTCTCTATTAGATGCAATGGTTTTCCGTATTGGGACCATGATTTCAGTCCTAACTTGTTCACCGGTCCTCATATGGAAGGTACTTTTCCTTGTTGATGTCTCAAGAAGGGTAGAAATACAAGAACACACACCCGCGCAGACTTGAGGCCCACACAAACGGGAAATGAGTTATATGCTACGTCCATTTAGGGTTACATTGTGTTCATGCACTTGCTGTACTGTATGCATGAGAAGATGCATCTTGCGATGAAGTGACAAAAATGCTAAATTCTGCTAATAGCATCATTTATGGTGGTTATAGTAAAAAAAAAAAGGTTTTGAACTATAAAAAAAATTAGCAATGCTGTATTCATATTATATGTACTATACATCTACAAATTGTGCAATTTCTATAGGAATTACAAATTATATGAATTAGTCTTATTGTTTCCAATTGGCTGTTGAAAGCTACACTATATTGCCAAAAGTATTTGGCCATCTGCCTTGACTCACATATGAACATGAAGTGCCATCCTATTCCTAACCCATAGGTTGCAATATGATGTCGGTCCACCTTTTGCAGCTATTACAGCTTCAACTCTTCTGGGAAGGCTGTCCACAAGGTTGCAGAGTGTGTTTATAGGAATTTTGGACCATTCTTACAATAGCATATTATAAATGATAAATAATAAATGGGTTATACTTGTATAGCGCTTTTCTACCTACAAGGTACTCAAAGCGCTTTGACAGTATTTCCACATTTACCCATTCACACACTGATGGCGGGAGCTGCCATGCAAGGCGCTAACCAGCAGCCATCAGGGGCAAGGGTGAAGTGTCTTGCCCAAGGACACAACGGACGTGACTAGGATGGTAGAAGGTGGGGATTGAACCCCAGTAACCAGCAACTCTCCGATTGCTGGCATGGCCACTCTACCAACTTCGCTACGCCGTCCCTTTATATTGGTGAGGTCACACACTGATGTTGTTCAAGAAGGCCTGGCTCTCAGTCTCCGTTCTAATTCATCCCAAAAGTGTTCTATCGGGTTCAGGTCAGGACTCAGGCCAGTCAAGTTCATCCACACCAAACTCTTGTTATCCATGTCTTTATGGACCTTGCTTTATGCACTGGTGCACAGTCATGTTGGAAGAGGAAGGGGCCCGCTCCAGGAGTTGGGCTTGGCCCCTTAGTTCCAGTGAAAGGAACTTTGAATGCTCCAGGATACCAAAACATTTTACACAATTCCATGCTCCCAACCTTGTGGGAACAGTTTGGAGCGGGCCCCTTCCTCTTCCAACATGACTGTGCACCAGTGCACAAAGCAAGGTCCATAAAGACATGGATGACAGAGTCTGGTGTGGATGAACTTGACTGCCCTGACCCCGATAGAACACCTTTGGGATGAATTAGAAGGCTGACTGAGAGCCAGGCCTTCTCGACCAACATCAGTGTGTGACCTCACCAATGCGCTTTTGGAAGAATGGTGGAAAATTCCTATAAACGCACTCCGCAACCTTGTGGACAGCCTTCCCAGAAGAGTTGAAGTTGTAATAGCTGCAAAAGGTGGACCGACATCATATTGAACCTTATGGGTTAGGAATGGGATGGCACTTCAAATTCATATGTGAGTCAAGGCAGATGGCCGAATACTTTGGGAAATTTAGTGTACATTGGATATTAATAACCTTTTTCAGACCTTTGTTGTCATTGAAATTGGGTGTTGTTTTTTTTCAAATAACAGCGTTCAATTGACAGATTCATAATACCACAACAATAATTTGCTTTGCTTTCACCCTACAGGTGCCCTCTGCCCCGCCTACCTACACGGGAAGGCAGCTGTGGTGAAGCGGGGCAGTCCAAATCGGGCAGGCGACAAAGCGGGTGGAGGTTGAGGAGGAGGAGGATGCAAAATATGGATGCCACTTTCACTCAGTACAGACTTTAACACTGACTTGTGTGCCAATCTAATATTGTATAGCGTGTCGATGTGTGAGAAAAAAAGAGGTAATGAACGACACAGCTAAAAAAAAAAAAAAAGTTTTAGCTGTGTCCTCCATCCTTTCAAAGTCAATGTGGGATATGTATGTGTCAAAAAAAGAGTGTTAAAGTGTGTATTCCCTACAACAACCCCTCCCTCTTCAGACTCTTCTCCCATTGGCTTCATCCCTCTTACCACTACAGTATATGACCACACATTTGCATGGACGCACAGAGTGACAGCACCTGCACAGAAGGATGGGAAGCTCCTGCAGCGATGAAGATGATGGTTCATGAATATAGGTCCAACTCCAATGGCAGGAGAAACTATCGCAGGAATGGAATGGAGCGAAGACCACGTCCTAGGAACAAGAGAGATATGTTTAAAAAAAGCAAGACGGACTATTTTTAGAAGTGTGAGATATCTGAGGGTCTGAGACACAGATCAAATTCACAGGGCAAGGCTGTAAAATAAGCTGAAAGAAGAGGAGGAGGAGGAGGGGGAATCTTCATGTTGTGGTTGTCTTTAGTTAGTGGACACTACTTCCACCTCCTCCTTCTGAACTCTTGTTTCACCCGAGTGTCCATTTCATCCTGTCAGCTTTCACTGGAGAAGCTGTGTACATACTGTAGTAGTGATGTAAAAATAATAATAATAATAATCCCTGCTTGCTTGTTTATGTTTTTATTATTAATGATTTAACCATAACCTGTTTGGACACATCATAAAACGTGGCAATTGCTATTTGTATTTCTTTACAAAAAAAACCCAAACTGATTTGCATTTGTTTTTTTCAAACTTTTGACTACATAAGCAGTGTTTTTGTTTTTTTTATAAGACGAAATGGCTGTGAATAATTTCTGGCACTTGATGCAGTAAAAAAAAAAAAGACTGTTATATACTGTTGTAGTTTTAAAAGAGTTATTAGGAAAAAAAAACAGACCAGTACAGAAACAAACTTTAAAAAAAACACAGTCAGAGATGAGCCCTCACAGCAACACATGACTAAGTAAAGGCTGCGCGTTCTACACTGTTTATGCCTCTTCCAAAATAGGAGCGCAGCACAACAGGCCCGTGCCATGCCCAAAGACAGCCTTGCTACGGTTGGGGCCTCACTTGAACACTGAATACAGAAACAAGGTTTTATAACATGGGTGGCAGGAACAAAAGGGTTAAGTCACAGAAGCAAGGGTTAATAATAACGTGGACTACAGGAACAAAGCGTGGAGGGTTAACGTGACCTACTGGAAGAATATTTGACAAATGGTAACAGAAACAAAGGTTGAGTTATAGCACAAAGGGTTAAAAATGGCTTGGATGGGGTTTACAGAAAGAAGGGTACGTGTAGGCCACAGGAACAAGCGTTAATAACATGCCCTACAGGAACTATGTTTAGCACCAGCTACAGGAACACACATTCAAATGATTTACAGAGCAAGGGTTGGTGTTGGACACAGGAACAGGTGTTCATAACATGCGCTGTAGGAACAAGGGGTTAAGTTACTGGAACAACATTTAACCAGGGCAACAAGGAAGGAATAGTGTTGGCCACAGGAACTAGATGTTTACTTTAGCTAGAGGAACAAGGAAAATGGTTATGGTCAGCAACAGAAACTGGTACAGGGTTCTTCGTAGGCCACAGGAACAAGGGTTTATATCATTAACTACAGGAAGAATGGTTAATATCATGCTCGTTGGCCACAGGAACAAGATGTTTACTTTAGCTACAGGAACAAGGGTACGCTAAAGGAAAATGGTTAAGGTCAGCAACGGGAACCAAAACAGGGTTTTCCGTAGGCCACAGGAGCAAGGGTTAATATCATTAACTACAGGAACAATGGTTAATGTCATGCGCTATATATAGAAACAGGGTTTTACGTCGGCCACAGGAGTGATAGTTATTATCATCGGCTACAGTGACAGGGTTTTACAAAGGCGACATGAACAAGGGTTTATATTATCAACATGGACAGGGTTTTACATAGGCCACAGGAACACGGGCAATATTATCTACAGATTAAGGTTTTAATATTATAGACTACAGGAACAGGGTTTTTATACATGCGACAGGAACAAAAGTTGATATAATGGGCTACAGGAACAGGTTGTTTATTTAGGCAACAGGAGCAAAATTTAACAACATGGGCTAATGGAACATGGTTTTACATCAGGAACAGGGGTTGATATCATGGGCTACTGGAACAGGGTTTTGTACTTAGGGCCACAGGAACAGAGGCTATTATCATGGGCTACAGGAACAGGGTTTTACATAGGCCACAGGAACAAATGTTAATATCATGGGCTACAGGAACAGGGACTTACATAGACCACAGGAACAATGGTTAGTATAATGGAATACAGGATCAGGTTTGTATATAGGCCACAGGAACAAGGGTTAAAACATCATAGGCCAGAGAAACAGGTTTTTACATAGGCTTCAGGGGCAAATGTTAGTGGCTATAGGAAAAATGGTTAAAATTAGCCACCAGAACAATGGTTAATGCCATGAACTATACAGGAACAAGGGTTAATATCATGGGCTACAGGATTAGGAGCAGGGTTTTACATTGGCCTCATGAACAAGGGTTAGTTTCTCAAATAGTGTTAGTGTTATATTGGCTATAGGAAAATGGTTAAGCTCAGCCACAGGGAGAATGATTAATATCGTGGGCTACATGTAGGATAGGCCGCCTGAACAAAGTTTAATATTATGGACTCCAGGAAACAGGGTTAATACCACAATTTAACAGTCTACATGAGTTGACAGGTTAACAGACTACAGGAACAATGTTTGACATGGGTTACAAGAACAAGGGTTAAGATTAGCTCCAAGGATACCAGAAACAGGAACAAGTAGCTATCTCATGGGTTAAGACTTGCACCACCACTTAGGTGCCAAATGCTCCACAGTGTCAGAGTTCAAAAGTTGTGGAGTTCTCACTCTGTGTGAAGTATTACAAATAACAAGATGTGATATTGTATATTTTGCACTGTCGACTACCTACAGTATGTGTGCATGCTCAGCACCATTTCTTAGTAGAAGACCTTTTCAATACTATTTACGTTGAGGTCATGTGACAGCAATCATTTCAGTGTACATCATCGTCTGTGCTTTGTTTTCACACTGAAGGACGCTGGTTCTTGGCAAGATCATGAGAATTATTTCAGAAGGGACATACTTCTGTAAAGACATTGAAATACTTTAAAGGGTGGGTCTGGGTTTACTGTTCCACCTGGTAAATCATCTCTGTGTTATATATGTGGTGAAATTTGCACATTTCTATATGTCAAGTGGGTCGGTTGCGGCGTCAAACTCACAAATCCTCCCCCAGGTTTGTGACTCTTCGCCCTGGCCTGTTCTCTCCTGATGTGTGTTGCCTTCAGACTGTTCCATAAGGAGAGCTGACGGGTTTCACAGCTGTGACTGTGCAGTGACGCAGCATGCCTACTACGTACCACTTCATTGACAACCTCCACCCCATCCCCAGCACACTAGTAAAGGATGATCATTCAAAAAATAATCAGTTAATAACTTTCTGTAACTAATTCAGGAAAAAATGCTCAATAAAAGCGTACTGTTTAGTTACAATTGATTGGATGTGACTTTTTTCTTTATAATGTGTATGTGAATTAGTTCAGGTGAGCACATCAAGGCAAGTAACTTATATAGAGAACATTATATTACGCTTAAAAAAAAAAATCCATTAAACGTAATATTTTCTTGTCATGTGGTTTGCCGCATTACATTGTGTCCAGCACAGATATGTTTAATAAAGAATAATTTTAAAATAAATAAATCTAAATATTGTATCAATTTTAAAAAGAAATAAAAAATAAAATGTTCATGATAATGTAATATTGATATTATAATATTTAAAAAAATATAATATTAAAATATTCTAAAATATATTAAATATTTTAAATATATAATATTTAATTAATACAAATATTAAGCTTTTGCTTGATAAATGCAAGACACATTTAATGCAACAACAAATAATCAAATACATAAAATATGAAAATATTGTCACACAACCAAAAAATATTTTTGAGTTATTGCCAGTCAACAGAAAAAATTTAAATACCGGTACATTAAAATAAATAGTGTGAAAATAATAATAAGTAAATCATTTGACACGTATTAGAAAAGACCAGTATTTTATTTTATTTTTTTAATCTATTTTGCAGAAACTAGACAAAACAATTAAATGTTGGCTTTAACTCAAAATAAAATGTACGATAACGACATATATTCTCTAATTATCCGAAATAATAAAGAAAAATCCATACAATTATGTATTTTTTCACATCACAGACACGTGTTTAACTTTTTCTTTTAAAGAATAATAGTCAAGCTCCTTTTAGTGGTTTTGGAGGCAACTTTATGATATTAAAAAGCATGTTCCTGTCCACATTTTGAAAATAAAACACAGGATAGTAATAGTTATAACACAAAACACATAACATATTTTCACAACGCTTTGTCGAAGGATGTCCCAAGCCCATTAAATGTTGGTGAGGGTCTGGTTAAAGGTGCAGATAGAGAGGAAACAATAGTTACCTGGTCCTGATGCAGTGGTTTTTTCTCTGTGGTTTCCACTCCCGGCTCGTGCTGCGATCCTGTTTCAATCAGGCCTTCTCTGCTAGACCGTAGAAGTGGCCGCACTATCAGATATCCTCAAAATGAAATGGATCTTTTTATCATCTCCACCAACAAGTGCAGCAGCTGCTGTCTCCCTGGCACCGCTCAAATCCTGCACTGTGATGCGTATCACATTAATGTCGTGGATGGTTTAGGACAGCAGTTTATAATAACAAAATGGCTAAGGAAGGATGAAGAAGTGCCAGCACTGCTCATTCCAGAGAATAAAGTATTAGCAGTAGAAAGTATGTAAGTCAAAATTTGTGTTAAGAATAGGCTAAGACATATTATACTAGAAACTCAATGTACGCAATAATATCTACTGTGTAAGATAACAATAATAATAATTTTTTAAAAACATTTTTAACTTCATGCTAAAGGTGGGGATCAATGCATGTGTAACACTCCAAAGTGTGGCTTTGTGTTACCTGCTTCTCCCACATAAGATCATTTCCTGATAAACAGGACAGACTGCACAATGTAGTCTCCATTTCCTCCGCTCTCACTTCCTGGCCTCAATGGAAACACTGCATGTGTTGGTTTTTTTGACAGAGGGTTGTTGCTCATGAGAGAGAAAATAGCAAGTTCTTGTGAGCTTCCAGCTTAAGCTGACAAAATGACAGTGAGCTCTTGACAATATATAGCAGGGATTTTCAACTAAAAGTGTTCCTGGGAACACATTTTCAGAAAGTTAAAAGGACCATTACTCCTATTTTGTATGTCAATTGCGAGGTATTTGTCATATCTTCACACTTTAGCTCACCAAGTTATTAGTCACCAAGTCAACAATAAAGTCACACATCAAAACACAAGCGATATGATGTCCGTAAAAAATGGTCGCATATGACAGAAGCACTTTGCTGAATTTGAAGTTAAAGATCCACTGAATGATAAGAGTGCTGGACTGGTTAAAATGTCAAAGGATTTCTACATGACAGAAGCACTCGCAAAACAAGTTAGTCAAAGATCCTCAATAAGACAGGAAGGAGCGCTCTGCTGTTTTTAAGCATTTACTGCAAAACACCCTCTTTATGACAGGAAAGCTTGGTTTTATTTAAGGACCTAGTAGTGTTGTCCCTGTACCAATATTTTGGTACCAATACCGGTACTAAAATAATATAATATTTCGATACTTTTCAAAAAAAAAAAAGGGGACCACAAAAAATTGCATTATTGGCTTTATTTTAACAACAAATCTTATGGTACATTAAACATGTTTCTTTTTGCAAGTTTGTCCTTAAATAAAATTGTGAACACACAAGACAACTTGTCTTTTATATTCTATTATTTTGTCAAAATTATTAAGGACAAGTGGTAGAAAATGAATTATTAATCTACTTGTTAATTTACTGTTAATATCTGCTTACTTTGTCTTTTAACATGTTCTATCTACACTTCTGTTAAAATGTAATAATCACTTATTCTTCTGTTGTTTGATACTTTACATTAGTTTTGGATGATACCACAAATTTAGGTATCAATCTGATACCAAGTCGTTACAGGATCACACATTGGTCATATTCAAAGTCCTCATGTGTCCAGGGACATATTTCCTGAGTTTATAAACATAATGTGAATTTTAAAAAACGAAAGATTTTCTGATGCTAAAAAATATCGATGTATTCATATCGACTAGATACGCTCCTGTACTTGGTATCATTACAGTGGATATTAGGTGTAGATCCACCAATGGCGTTTGTTTACATTGTGACGCCGGTGAGCTACGGTGTGTAGTGAAGCATGTTTAGCTATTCCTCGTCCTGCAGGGATGATACTTGTAAGAAACGTACTTTATTTGTCGCCATTGAGGCGAGAATTAGTGATTTAGAAGTAGCTACAACACTGCAGACTGGGGATGGACTTTAGCCACTAGCTAGCTCGCCATGTCTTACAGTACCTCTTCTTGAGGGCATTTCAGTGTTATAACTTCACCTTTATCTTTAGTTTTTAGACCAAAATGCGTCCGTTCTCCCTTTTCTGTCTACACACTGTGTCTGCTTGTAAGTACTACGTGACTGTGCACTGCCGAACATGCTCGTCTGCTCGTAAACCAGCAATGTCATGATGTGACGACGACGGGGGTACTTTTTTAGAGGCGGTATAGTACCGAATATTATTCATTAGTATCGCGGTATTTTAAAAAAATCAAGTCAAAGATCCAATTGATGATAGAAGCTTTATTTGAGGACCTAGTCTGAAAAAAAAAAATGTCAAAGATCCTCGAAATGAAAAGATAGCTCTGCTGTTTTTAAACACTGCCAAAAAAAAAAAAACTTCTCAAAGATCCTCTTTACGGCTGGTGCGCTCTGCTTTATTTAAAGGGGTTGTCATATTAGGATTTTTTTTCTACATTTAAAACACTTTCTTGTAGTCTACATAACATGTAAAGGTTGTTACTTGCTCAAAATGTTGCATAGATTATGTTTTACAGACCATCTTCAAGCCACTTTCAGACAGTCTATTTAGGGAGCGCCTTTTTGTGGGCAGTCTCATTTACGTGCCTCCACTTCGATTGCGCCTTCACTCGACAATCTTTTTTGTAGTTTTTAGCGCTTCCATATGGAGTCTACTGACAGATATAAATTACAACTATACGCTACTTTTTATTAAAAATGACAACAGCGGAGGATGCATGTGCATGTACGGACCAGTCTGCCCCACAACAAGAAAATAGCGACAAGAGAAAAACTACAATGGCGGACTTGATTGTTTGATAAATATCTCCACCATGCGTCTTTTGTTTGATTTACAATTTTCGGGACTTATGGGGATCCTAAATACACAAAAGCAGGTACAATCAGGTAAGAAAAGTTTGTTCTGCATAATAGGTCTCCTTTAAAGTCCTATTGCACAAAAATGCAAGTTAAATATCTATTTTATATAACTACAGGGTTCTGCTGTTTTTAAGCACTTACTGCACCCCCCCAAAAAAAATAAAAAAAATAAAAGATCACTCATTAAATATCCTCTTTATGACAGGAGCGCTCTGCTTTATTTGAGGACGTATTGCAAAAAATACAAGTCTAAGATTCTACATATGACAAGAGGGCTCTGCTGTTTTTAAGCACTTACTGCAAAAAAAAAAACCCTCATCAAAGACCGTCTAATGTTACAGGAGCATGCTGATGTTTTTAAGCAATTACGCAGAGAAAAACAAAAATAAACAAAGATCATCTAAATGCTAGTAGTGCTCTGCTTATTTTAGGTCCACTCGACAAAGATCCCCTTTATGCAGGAACGT
Organism: Entelurus aequoreus; assembly: GCF_033978785.1. Lineage (NCBI taxonomy): Eukaryota > Metazoa > Chordata > Actinopteri > Syngnathiformes > Syngnathidae > Entelurus > Entelurus aequoreus. Next base: position 14,432,780 of record NC_084755.1, read on the forward strand.
CTCATTGAGATTAAGAATCTGTTTTTAAGGGAGTCCTGCTAAAAAACATCCATATAGTGTGGATTGGACTGAGGGCCAGGTGGGTGAAGTTTTTTTGCCCAAACACACATGCAACAGCAGTGACTAGGATGGCGGAATCTTCTACAAGAGAACTCTAATTTTTTGAAGGGCCAATTGCAAAACGATACAGTCAAAGATTCTCTAGATCAGTGGTCTCCAACCACCGGTCCGGGGACCGGTACCGGTCCGTGACGCATTTGCTATCGGGCCGCAGAGCAATATTAAATAATTTATAAACAACTGCATTTTCTCACTAGACACACCAATAAGCTTGTTTACAGATGTACAATAAAACTCCTCATAGGAAGTTGCCATTTGTTATATTTGTTATAGATTTGTGACATGATACAATGCACATTAATGAACATATAAAATATAAATGTGACGGATTGTAGCCAAAAACTGATTTCCATCTGCATCTCATTGCAAAGAAACAAGCCCAAGGCTCCCACTAATGCAGCGTTATAGCAGGTTGTATTTTTCATGCACTTATTTTTGCTGCATTTTTATCTGGCACAAGTGGAAAGCCGGTCCCTGAAAATAATGCCTACATTAAACCGGTCCGTGGTGCAAAAAAGGTTGGGTACCACTGCTCTAGATGACAGGAGCACTCTGCTGTTGTGTACTGCAAAAAAAAAACACTAGTCAGTCAGGGGTACAGTTTTTTTTTTTGCAGTCGGTCCTTAAAAACAACAGTCAAAAATCCTCTGTATATGACAAGCATGCCGGTTTGAAGTCATTTACGGGCCAAAATTGGCCCACAGATCACCACTTGACTATTACTGGTATACAGTATATATACTGTATGTTGACCCATTATAAATGAAAGCATTAAAGGCCTACTGAAATGAATTTTTTTTATTTAAACGGGAATAGCAGATCCATTCTGTGTCATACTTGATCATTTTGCGATATTGCCATATTTTTGCTGAAAGGATTTAGTATAGAACAACGTCGATAAAGTTCGCAACTTTTGGTCTCTGATAAAAAAAACCTTGCCCCTACCGGAAGTAGCGTGACGTTGTCAGTTGTTCACTCCCTCATATTTTCCTATTGTTTTCAACGCAGCTAGAGCTATTCGGACCATTACCCCATTAATTTGAGCGAGGATGAAAGATTCGTGGACGAGGAACGTTAGAGTGACGGACTAGAATGCAGTGAAATACATATTTTTTTTCGCTCTGACCGTAACTTAGGTACAAGCTGGCTCATTGGATTCCACACTCTCTCCTTTTTCTATTGTGGATCACGGATTTGTATTTCAAACCACCTCGGATACTATATCCTCTTGAAAATGACAGTCGAGAACGCGAAATGGACATTCAGTGCCTTTTATCTCCACGACAATACATCGGCGAAACGCTTTAGCTACGAGCTAACGTGATAGCATCGTGCTTTAACTGCATATAGAAACAAAAAAAATAAACCCCTGACTGGAAGGATAGATAGAAAATCAACAATACTATTCAACCGTGGACATGTAAATACACGGTTAATGCTTTCCAGGCTGGCGAAGGTTAACAATGCTGTGCTAACGACGCCATTGAAGCCTACTTAGCAACCGGACCGCACATGCTAAAAACATTAGCTCTCCACCTACGCCAGCCAGCCTTCATCTGCTCATCAACACCCGTGCTCACCTGCGTTCCAGCGATTGGCGGAAGGACGAAGGACTTCACCCGATGCGTTTGGCGGCCCGGAGACGTAGGAAGTCAAGGTGAGGTCGCCGGCTAGCGAGTCTGCTCTCCAACAAAGTCCTCCTGGTTGTGTTGCTGTAGTCCGCTGCTAATACACCGATCCCACCTACAACTGTCTTCTTTGCAGCCTTCATTGTTCATTAAACAAATTGCAAAAGATGTCCAGAATACTGTGGAATTATGAAATGAAAACAGAGCTTTTTGTATAGGATTCTACGGGGTACCATAACTTCCGTTAAACTGACAACGTCACGCGCATACGTCATCATACCGCGACGTTTCAGCCGGATATTTCCCGGGAAATTTTAAATGTCACTTTATAAGTTAACCCGGCCGTATTGGCATGTGTTGCAATGTTAAGATTTCATCATTGATATATAAACTATCAGACTGCGTGGTCGGTAGTAGTGGGTTTCAGTAGGCCTTTAAGCTGATTAGTTAAAGTTTAAGTTAAATTACCAATGATTGTCACATACACAATAGGTGTGGCGAAATTATTCTTTGCATTTGACCCATCACCCTTGATCACCCCCTGGGAGGTGAGGGGAGTACTGAGGAGCAGCGGTGGCTGCGCCCGGGAATCATTTTTGGTGATTTAACCCCCAATTCCAACCTTTGATGCTGAGTGCCAAGCAGGGAGGTAATGGGTCCCATTTTTATAGTCTTTGGTATGCCTCGGCCGGGGTTTGAACTCACAACCTACCGATCTCCGGGCGGACACTCTAACCACTAAGCCACTGAGTGGTTAGACGTGCATATTAAAGCATAAAGCCTTGCTTGGGTGTGCTGGATTGGTTACAAGATGTTTAATGGCGCATGTGATGAATCGCTAGGGCCAGCATGACATCGATATATACGAGACATTAACAGCTAAAAACGCTAAAAGAATAGACTAGACACAGTTGATGTCATCTAGTATAGTTAAGGTGGTGCATATGACCTGGACAGTGATGCCATGTTGATCATCTCATCCACGCTATAAAGACCGGGCTTCAGACGCTCAATGCCGTCCGGGGTCATTCGGTCGGTGGGCGTGTGCACGGCCGTGCTCTGCGGGGTGGGAGAAACCACTTGGATGCTCAAGTCGGAATTTTCTGAGTTTTCCGAAGTTTGAGAGCTTTCAGCAGCGTCCGACATGACCGAACCCACTGTAGACACACAGAACAAGGAAAATGTGTTGGTATTTCCAATGGCAGGTTCATGCAGACAATACTAGACAATAAACAGCATGAGTTTATGTATTCGGTTGTGGACCCTAACATTTCTACTGTACTCCTGAACATTTGTCAAAACATGCATCCATACTAGTTTGCATGTGCTTGTAGTTTTCTGACAAATACACTACATTGTGGTGCATTTGTTTTGTCCTGAAATTTCTCACCCAGCTCAATGCGCTCCACCAAATAAGCATGTGTATGTAAAATGTAAGCAAGATGGATTGAAAAACGGGCAGTACGGTGGCACAGTAAGTAGGGCCTGGGTTTGGTTTCTTTCTGTGTGGCGTTTGCATGTTCTTCCCGTAACTGCGTGGGTTCTCACCAGATACACCGGCTGCCTCCCACCTCCAAGCACATGCACCAGGGGAGAACACTAAATTGGCCCTAGTGTGTGAATGTGTGTGTGAATGTTGTCTTGTCTGTGTTGGCCCTGCGCCCCTTCAACCCGAGTGCAGCTGGGATAGACTCCAGCGCCCCCTGCGACCACGAAAGGGACAAGCGGTAGAAAATGGAGTGTCACATTTATCCTATAGTGTCTTTAATTTAGCTATGTAACTAATCATTCTGCCCCAGGTCAAGTCAAATTGTATATTTTTTTGTTTTTATTCAGTGACACTTCTTTGTATGTTTGTGATTTTTTCTTTTTACTTTTTCTTTTCTTTTAGTCAGTTCATGTGATTTTCTATCTGCTTGTGGTGAAGAGGAAGGAAGTACATTGCTACCCACTGTGACTGAAATGTAGGACGGGGGGAGGGGGGAGCATTCTTATTTTATTTTAGTATTATAAAAAAACATTTTTTTTGGAGGGGTGAGTGTATGTTTTCTCAGTACCTGTATTATGACTTCCCTATCAAATGAATACTTTTTTTTTTTTTTAATAAAAAAATAAATTGCATTTGTGTCTAAGTATTGGGATCTTTCTAAAAATGTGTTTAAACTTAATAAACTGTAATTAATTCAAATATAAAAGTGCAATTAATTTTTTTTTTTAAATCAATCCTTGTACAGATAATTAGAATATTTAATATTTCTAATTTATGCAAACTTAAAATAACTGACTCAATATGTAAGTTTTCACACAACAAATGATGCTGTCTATTGATTTTTTTTGTTTTTATTCAGTGACACTTCTTTGTATGTTTGTGATTTTTTCTTTTTACTTTCTTTTTTCTTTTAGTCAGTTCATGTGATTTTCTATCTGCTTGTGGTGAAGAAGAAGGAAGTACATTGCTACCCACTGTGACTGAAATGTAGGACGGGGGGAGGGGGGAGTATTCTTATTTTATTTTATTTTATTTTATTTTATTATTATAAAAAACATTTTTTTGGAGGGGTGAGTGTATGTTTTCTCAGTACCTGTATTATGACTTCCCTATCAAATGAATAAATAAATATTATTTATGCAAACTTAAAATAACTGACTCAATATGTAAGTTTTCACACAAAAAATGATGCTGTCTATTGATTTTTAGTTTTAATCCAATTGATCACATTTTTACATTTGGATTAATCATGATTAATCACAGTAAATTACTTGCTTATATAATTATATAATATAATAAAAATACCCAATATTTTGACCCAAATGCAATTTTATTATGAAAATGTCGAACCGGAACATATTTTAAATGTTTACTGAAATGCACGTCATTTACACTATATTGCCAAAAGTATTTGGCCACCTGCCTTGACTCACATATGAACTTGAAGTGCCATCCCATTCCTAACCCATAAGGTTCAATAGGATGTCGGTCCACCTTTTGCAGCTATTACAGCTTCAACTCTTCTAGGAAGGCTGTCCACAAGATTGCGGAGTGTGTTTATAGGAATTTTCGACCATTCTTCCCAAAGCGCATTGGTGAGGTCACACACTGATGTTGGTCGAGAAGGCCTGGCTCTCAGTCTCTGTTCTAATTCATCCCAAAGGTGTTCTATAAATGTCAGGTCAGGACTCTGTGCAGGCCAGCCAAGTTCATCCACACCAGACTCTGTCATCCATGCCTTTATGGACCTTGCTTTGTGCACTGGTGCACAGTCATGTTGGAAGAGGAAGGGGACAAAACTGCGCTCCGAGTGTGAAACTACACAACCCTGTGGACAGCCTTCCCAGAAGAGTTGAAGCTGTAATAGCTGCAAAAGGTGGACCAACATCCTATTGAACCCTATGGGTTAGGAATGAGATGGCACTTCAAGTTCATATGTGAGTTAAGGCAGGTGGCCAAATACTTTTGGCAATATAGTGTATATGCTCCAAACGTGCTGACAGTTTTATCTAAAGTCCTGTCAGGGGGTATTTTGAAGTGAATTTGCCAGCGAGCACACCAGTCGGAGTTTCTTCACTCATCTTTGCACTGATGCATGCAATGACCTGGTCACTGACCGGATAACAGCCCGCGCCGCCTTTCGGGTAACCATCCGCGGTTAGGATAAAGGAGCATGTGCAACTATACATGAATAATGCAATAATATTTTGTGATTAATCACATTGGTTAACTTGTTATTTTTGCCAGCCTTAAAAAATGTTCCACATTGTGGTTGTATCCTACGGAGCCCCTAAAGGGACATGGAGGGAAAAAAATGTTCTGCGAGATATCGCAAAAGGTTTTTTTCCTATGTCAGTGAACCGGAAGTAAAACAGACACAGCGATGGTGAACCAGAAGTGAAACAGACACAGCGATGGAGGAGCCTACTGATGGAACCAGATCTTTTCCATGAATCCATATTTAAGTGTTACTTCTTTCCTTCCATAGTCGTATTACAAAATAGCTAGTATTCTTCCTTCTTTCTCTCTCTCATAGTAAGGTGTCGGCCTTCTAGCAGTGGAATGCAGAGAGTAGAGATAACTCGGAGTAGTCTAAACAACGGGGGTGGGAGCGAGGGACAGAGGGAAGAACACAGGAGTTCCGGGGTTTTGGGAGATCGATCTAGACTGGGCGAGGGAACGCTTCAGTACTGGATTTGGTCTCACGTTTGTCTTCAAAGCTTTGAGAATAAACCACAAAATACCAACTACTGCCTGGTGATGAATTTAAACGTCAGCTTATGTGCCATTTAAGAATTTGGGAGTGACCAGCAGCTTAAAATCCCTGGGAGGAAGAGCTGGTCAACGCAACAATTTGGGGGCTCGTCCGGGATTTGAACCCGGGACCTCTCGCAGTGGAATGCAGAGAGTAGAGATAACTCGGAGTAGTCTAAACAACGGGGGTGGGAGCGATCATCCGTGGGTGAAGTTTATTGATTTCTATTTTAGTAATGGCCTAACATATAAAGACATCAAATCCGTTCTTGCACGGAGACATGGCTTTGACATAAAGTGAGAGACATCTAAAAAGAATACTCAGGGCGAGGGGGCTTTCTCGTCGTAATGGGGACTGGGATCTTGCGGTCCTGGTTGAATTTATCAGCAATCAACTACAGTACTCTGGCCAGCTTCACGGGTACCGGTGGATGTACGCTAAATGTAGAGAACATGGACTACGAAACCTCCATGGTTGCAACTGACATATTATGGTCTCACAACAGAGCACAGATGATGGGTAGGCGCCCGCTTGCTCCCACTCCTCCATCACTGTGTCTGTTTCACTTCCGGTTCACCAGCGCTGTGTCTGTTTCACTTCCGGTTCACTGACATAGGAAAAAAACCTTTTGCGAGATTTCGCAAAAAGCATTGCGAGATCTCGCAAAACATTTTTTTCCCCTCCATGTCCCTTTAGGGGCTCGGTAGTATCCCCCCATATTTGGGGTACATTATCATAAATGGAATTTTGTAAATTTTTTTATATTTAATATTAAAACATTACTGATTCATTATGTATTTACATTCTAAATCACTAACTAAAATATGTGGGAATTCTACTAATTATGTGTAGCACTTTTGTTTGAAATCATACTAAATTCTCCATCAAAATATGCCTTACATCTAGTGTTCAACATGTCCAAGTGGAGTTTGGTCATGTGATTCATGAGCTGCTACCGACAGCAGCACCTGTCCTCTGATCCTTGACCTTGCGACCCAAAAGTATCGGTGCATGGCCTCTCCGTGTCACTCATTGTTTTTCGACCTGACTAATATGTGGCATAGAGGCTCGCTGGGGTAGAATGTGCATGCAGCTGTTGCCAGATCAGCTTCAAGAGCGAGCGTACAGTCAAGAAGGGAGTAGAGATGTCCGATAATGGCTTTTTTGCCGATATTCGACATTCCGATATTGTCCAACTCTTAATTACCGATTCCGATATCAACCGATACCGATATGTACAGTCGCGGAATTAACACATTATTATGCCTAATTTTGTTGTGATGCCCCGCTGGATGCATTAAACAATGTAACAAGGTTTTCCAAAATAAATCAACTGAAGTTATGGAAAAAAATGCCAACATGGCACTGCCATATTTATTATTGAAGTCACAAAGTGCATTATTTGTTTTAACATGCCTCAAAACAGCAGCTTGGAATTTGGGACAGAGAGCATGAGGAGGTTGAGGTGGGGGAGGATGGTTTAGGAGTGTATATTGTAGCGTCCCGGAAGAGTTAGTGCTGCAAGGGGTTCTGGGTATTTGTTCTGTTGTGTTTATGTTGTGTTACGGTGCGGATGTTCTCCCGAAATGTGTTTGTTATTCTTGTTTGGCGTGGGTTCACAGTGTGGCGCATATTTGTAACAGTGTTAAAGTTGTTTATACGGTCACCCTTAGTGTGACCTGTACGGTTGTTGACCAAGTATGCATGCATTCACTTTTGTGTGTCAAAAGCCGTAGATATTATGTGACTGGGCCGGCACGCAAAGACAGTGCCTTTAAGGCTTATTGGCGCTCTGTACTTCTCCCTACGTCCGTGTACACAGCGGCGTTTTAAAAAGTCACACATTTTACTTTTTGAAACAGATACCGATAATTTTGAAACCGATACCGATAATTTCCGATATTACATTTTAAAGCATTTATCAGCCGATAATATCGGCAGTCCGATATTATCGGACATCTCTAGAAGGGAGTGTTCCGGAAATAAGTCCATCTTTTTATGCATCAAAAAACAACAATGGAATCAAACACCCTGATTTGCTTACATGCTGATTCATCAGTGATTGTGTTGTTGTGGTAGTTTGGAGGGGGGCGGGGGGGTTCAGCAGACAACCAGTCACCGAAGCCCTCTGTCAGAATGTCAGGTCAGCAACCGGTGTGCAGTGCGGAATGTGTGGGAGCTGAAACAAGCTGCGTTTACTGTCAGGCACCCAGTGTGGCTGTTTGACATTACCATAACTTGCCCGTTCACATATATACCAGCATAGATTTACTGAGATGTACTTAGCAACCAGCATAGATTTACTGAGATGCACTTAGCAATAGACAATGTAGTTTGTAGTTTGTATAGCAGTAGTAGATTTACTATTCAATGAAAATGAGTCATTATTGCCTCAATAGCTGGCAACACATGAGTATAAAAAGATAATTGTCTACAGTCAAGGATGGTGGTGCTTGCATCAAAGTCTATGAGCGCATGAGTGCTGCCGGCGCTTGGGAGATGTGGTTCATTGAGAGAAGCATTCATTTTAACATGCGTGACAGTGTGACCTTGCCTTGCCTTGGGATTCCTTGAACTGGAGTTGGACTGAAATAAAGAAGTTGTGCATGAAACAAGCTCAGATATGACTGCATGCCTACAGTCACCAAAAAATGGCAAATGGCATTTTGCAGTGTTGAGGCAGCACTTTTCACGCTTTCACACGTTACAAGACCTCTTGTATCGAGTCTGAAAGTCGGAGACGAAGAAACGAAACAAACAGACATACGTAGCCATTTATCGATGATCGCAACCTTATTAAGTTAATTTGGATGGATTTGATGGATTGACGTATTGACTATTGGCCAAGTCCTACAATTGTATTACATTATTTAATGCCTCTGGATATCGCATTTAAAGTTAAAGTTAAAGTACCACTGATATTCACACACACAAACTAGGTGTGGTGAAAATCACCCTCTGCATTTCCATCCCCTTGTTCCACCCCGCGGGAGGTGAGGGGAGCAGTGAGCAGCAGCAGTGGCCACGCTCGGGAATCATTTTGGTGATTTAACCCCCAATTCCAACCCTTGATGCTGAGTGCCAAGCAGGGAGTCAATGGGTCCCATTTTTATAGGCTTTGGTATGACTTGGCCGGGGTTCGAACTCACGACCTACTGATCTCAGGGCGGACACTATAACCACAAGGCCACTGAGCCATGTAATGCTTTTTATTGCCATTTAAAAGGGGAACAGCACTTTTTTTTTCAAATTTTGCCTATCGTTTACAATCATTATGAGTGACAAAAACACACGTTTTTTTATTTATTTTTTGGTGGGAGGGTGGTGTTAAAGATGATTTCAAAAAACGCTTGGAAGATGCAGCTAATGGGAGTCACCGTTGTAACCTTGAAAGCCCTCTAAAACCACTTCAAAACCGTCCATTAACATGTTATATACACCCTGCAAGTCTATATATAGTGTAGTCGCAGACACGTTCATAACAATATGCAATATGTACAATATTTACCGTATTTTGGTCATTTTAATCATTGCCAGGACTGATTTTTTTCAGCGCATTGAGTCGCGTTTCCAGGCTTCCATGGTTTCTATATGTCCTACTTCGGAAGAGAAACATGAGTGTTTTCTAATCATGGCAGATTCGATGACCAACAACAAAGACGACTGTTTTTGGACAAATGAAGATTCACAATTTTATCATTTTGAAGCTAAATATACGGAGGAAGAACGACTGCTTCTAGAAGCTAGCACGAAGGAAGAGTGAGACGTTGGATCAGACGGAAGCCGAGACAGTGAGGTGAAAGTCAGTCGAAGCAGCAAAATGTGGAATTTGAAGCCAAGCTGTTTCGACATAAATGGAGTGCTTACCCAAATAAACCAGAAAAAGTGTCTCCGGCCAGCTGGACCACACAGAGAACTGTCCATCGAGTGAGTCACACTTTATATAGACCATGATACAAGCAACATGTCATGTGTGTATTATGACAGACAGCATACGTTGTCTGGCTATGTACAAACAAAACATGAAATGTGGGATAATTCTAATATTATTGTTCATGTTTTTCAGTCATTACAGATTGGTGTCTTATCGCATTGTGTTGTGCATTACAAGCTGATACGCGTTTCGTGCTGACGTAGAAACAAGCTTACATCTTGCCATAGTTAGCTTTTACGGCTAATAACGAAGCATGCCGATGTGTTACTACGCTAGAAAAATAGTTCCTCAGTGTTCGCTCTCACAATAACAATGTCGCTACAGCTTGGTTATTATACAGTTTACAGGATGTAAAATAAGTATTGTTGACAATTTTTGAATGTATTTTTAAGTGATTTAGAGGTAGAATTTATTGCTCTCATTAGCTGCATTGCTAGCAGTCAAGAACAAACTTTTGTCTTCTTGTCTCTCATAATGATTGTGAACGATGGTGCACTTTTTGGGGGAAATTTTGCCTTTCTCTTTAAGGCCTAATTTTTGTAAAATCCACTTAATGACTAATGATTTTTACTGTCCCGCGGAAACCATGATATTGCTGCACAAGCTGTACACTGACTACTCTAAACCATGATATTGCTGCACAAGCTGTACACTGACTACTCTAAGGTATATCCAAGATTCACTTTTATACTATTGTGCCTTGAAAAGGTGTACCGTCGTAAAAAAAATGGTTGCTTTTATGAGATACTGTAAGTCAAATGATCTTCCTTGGATCGTGTGTGTACATGCAAGTGTGTGTGTGTGTATATGTGTGCGCGTTTGTGTGTGTACAAGGACAAGGTTAATTCCTCTCCCAAGTTCAGATTCACAGACACACACACACACACACACACACACACACACACACACGCACACACACGCACACACACGCACACATTGATCCTAGCAATTTGTCTCGGACAAAATGCCACCATAAGGAAAAATCTTCCCCACAATAAAGCTGGGCTGTGTTGCACCACAAAGACAGAAGGACAAGAGCACACACAAATGCATAGACCCAGCCCCCATCCTCACACAAAACCTTGGTAGCCCTACAGACATATCCTCTCTTCTTCACTTGTCTTTCTCTCTGTCCTCATTCCTCCATGCCACTACTCCAAGCATCCTTCTGAATTTCAAGCGGTGTCGAGATGAATATTGCATTCCAGAGTGTTCAGTACAGTACAGTGTTTTTATGGTCATAGACTTCTATAGACTGTATGTTAAAATGAAGTAAAAACACTTATGTGACACTGCATTTTTATTCATTGTTCTCACCTCGCTTCTCAACCCGAGCCCAGAATTCCCTGACAGAGTTGGGAATGTCGCGAGTTTCCCTCAGGTTCGTTTGCCACTGCCGCAGCTCCTGCACATAAGGCTGTGCTCTGACCTGTATAATACAGAAACACATATTCTAAAATAGATGTCAAGTACAGTACAGCATCCCCATACATTAAACACTATCAGTACTTTCATGTTTAGTTATTTTATTGTTTGATGTATTTGTGCTGAAAGATTTGTCGAATTTCCTACAAAAGGTAATTAATTGTAATTTGATTATATGACATTGTGGGCTTTTGGCTACATTAAACAAAGCTATGCAGACAATATTATAAAACCTTTTTTAATTTTTTTTAATTTTAAGTTTTTGTTTTAATATATTGATAACTTAAAAAAAAATCTGGCAACTGGTGAATATATTTTTATGCTGAAATTAAAAAAAACTACAGAGGTTTTCATTTATTTGTATCTTCATATTGTGGCTGTACTGAAAGTTGGTGTTTGTTTTGTATGTGAAATTTGGTATCACACTGTTGTAGAAATAAAGTTCTGAAAGAAAAAACAGCTTAAAAATAAATGAAGTACGTTACATTTTGAAAAAGGCCTTTGTGTAATTAAATGCAATTAAGTTAAATTAAAAGTAGTCACTGTGATGTGAGGAGTGAGAGAGAACCTAATACACATTAACAATATCGTATTTATTTGTATCACTTTTTGTCCTATTTGTCCTGCAAATTTAGTCTGCTTTCCAACGACATGACATGTCTTGCACTGTAATTAGTAGAATATATAAATTGTGGGCTTTGGATTTATTTTTGAAAACGAATGTTGACAAAATTGTAATAAAAAAATCCAAAATATTAAAAAGACAACAATTAAACAAACTGCTACATTAAAAATATATACAAATATCAAATCCAGCCATCGATCCATTTTATACCGCTTGTCTATAAGCAACAAATTCAAAAACATTTAAATTACATTCAATTTCAAAAATAAAAACAACATAATGCAAATCTACCATTGGGTGATTTGTGACAGTTTGTGCTCATGTACATTTAGTAAGACTTCCCATACAATGTAATGCACTATTTAGTAATTAGTAGACTATGGCAAGGCCTCATTTTTGAAAATGAATGTTAAAAATATTTTCTAAACAACCACCAATTAAAAACAGAATTATCTGGTTCCGATGAGACAAAGATTGAACTCTTTGGCATGAATGCCAGGCATCATGTTTGGAGGAAACCAGGCACCACTCATTACCAGGTCAATACCATCCCTACAGTGAAGCATGGTGGTGGCAGCATCATGCTGTGGGGATGTATTTCAGCGACAGGAACTGGAAAACTTGTCAAGATAGAGGGAAAGTATAAGAATAATGATGTATATATTATCACACAACTTTTATGCATAAGGACCGTTGCTATAATTATTGTCAATTGTGCTGAAGTGGTAGTTTTCTTTGTCTGTGCAAAGCTGGCAATCCAAAAGATTGCAAGCCAGTCTGGTATCAGTGTCTGTGTCCAGGAACGGCCTGCTGACTGCCAAGGCCGAACACAGCCGTGACGCAGACAGAGCAGAGACAAGGCGATATCACCAGCGTCAACACATTTGCATTTTTGTATAATCATATATTGTGTCTAACTGGAGTTGTCGAGATTACCCCCTTCCCTCAGCGACAGCTTCAGTGATGTAAACAGGGACCTCCAAAATAAATAGAGGAAGCACGCGGGCTGGACTTTTAGAACGTAATTTGGATCTGTAACTAGAGTTCAGCCCAAATAACGTGTCTCCTCAATTGAGCAAAATTTAACTCTGTCTCTGCATGATTCCTTGCTTCTCGTCTGTTTTAATAGATGTCAGCAGTGTTTGAACCTGACAGTTTATTTAATGAAAGACATGAATCAGTGAGCCAGTCCTGAACATGAACTATTGCTATTTTGAGTATTTGAGTAGCCTCTGTCGTGTTTTTGCAGGGGTGAAAATCACCATATAATCCAAATACAGCTGTGCATTTACACCCTTACATACAAATAAATCATTAATGTAAAATGAAAACAAACATACATACTTATATACACGCAGTGTTAGCAGATCACACGCAACACACCAACGCATAGTGCACACTGTTTTATTTTCTGCACACGTTATTTAGTGCGTGGTATTTGGATCCTGGTAAATCAGGCCCTTGTTTTTTTATACAGACATACTTATGGCCGACTGTGCAATGGTGAGTCCGGAAGCCAAACTGTATTGGATGTAATGCTGTTATTGTGTAGAAATATGGGGAAATAACTACAAAAGTACACTTCATTCATTAACGGTGTTACAAAAAAGATCAGTTAGAATAATACATAATGTTGGATATAGAGAACATACAAACCCTTTATTCATTGAATCAAAAATACTGAAATTCCACGACATAGTGAATTTGCAAACATCTAAAATTATACACAAAGCAAACTATAATCTGCTACCCAAGAATATACAACAATTCTTGTTAACAAAAGAGGAGAAATATAATCTTAGAGAAAATGTTTATTTAAAACATATGTACGCACATACAACACTTAAGACCTTCAGTATATCAGTATGTGGAATTAAATTATGGAATGGATTAAGCAAAGCAATCAAACAATGTACTAATATGATCCACTTCAAGAAACTCTTCAAACTTAAAGTGTTTACAAAGTACAAAGAAGAAGAACCATGATAAACATTCTGAATTTATCTCATCCATCCATTCATTTACTAGATAATCTTACTCATCTCACCATATGCAATATATCTTACTTCACCAATTATTATTCATTTATTTTTATTGTTATTTATTATGGAGTATATTGTGAATAAATTGAGAACAGGAAGTGAACAAAAGTTTTAGCAACTGCTATGTAAAGGAAAAGGGGTAGGATTAAATAAGCTCTGCTTCTTCCTACTCCTTTTCGAACATGTTGAATAGAGGAACTGGAAATTGTGATGTATCATGTTGTATGCATGCATGCTCCAAATAAACTCAAACTCAAACCGTTATTGAGATGTTCTACTAACTGCTTAACCACCTATTTTTCTACTATTACTCTCTGTTACTTCAACAATAACTGCAGTTACTTGAATATAGTGCAGAGGGCACAGGATGGTTGTTTACTGACAACAATAATCCACTTAGACGTTCCCCCTAAAAAGCCCCTCTTTGCTGTCATCATGCAGCCTTTTGTTTGCTGCAAAGCTGCCTGGGAATGAACTAAACTCTGAGTCTGGCCTTCATGCACATTCATTCACCCTGCCATTCTGCCTGCATGTCAACTTTTCGCTGACTCACACTTTTGCCATTCAAGTGGTTGAGCGCGACCTTTCGGCAGGAAATAAGACAACAAAATGGTTCATTTTTAATAGCTTGTAGAGGAAACTGTGGGCTACAGGAGGTCCTGCGTGCATTTGACATATTTTCTGGATGCGCGTGGCTGCACGTGGGTCTTCTATTCAAACCATTCATGTATGGCGGCAAGCTACTCATTCAGCCGGAAACGCAGACCTACTTCTGCTGTTGACTCCACAGCAAACTGGGTGACAGCCAGTGTGTGTGTGTGTGCGTGTGTGTGTGACTTTCAGCTCTTTTAGCTTACGTCAAGTGAAATCAGCACTCAAGCTGCCCTACTTTTTTGGACAACAAAATAGTGCAAGAGGAGCGGCCGCAGTAAACTTAGCTCACTTTCTACTGATTTAAGGAAGAACATGGTATCATTTTAACTTGAAACATATCAGAATGCAACCAAAATTTCCAAAAATATGCCTCAAATAACTTCTCATCAAAATGAGTGTTTTATTCCAATTGTATAACAATGCGACACATTAAGATGTGTAAAGTGCAATGTGTGTGAGTGTTTTGTTGTGATTATGCGTCAATATAAAAAGTGTTTTTATACATGTATGAAAAATAGGAATCTTACATTTGCACGTTTAAAAATATGTCCAACTGTCCATGTAACGGATGCCAAGTATAGTGGCTGTGTAAACCTGCACTCATTGACGCCGTAAAAGGGAACTGCACTTTTTTTTTAAATTCTGCCTATCGTTCACAATCATTATGAAAGACATGACGACGGATGGATTTTTTTTTAATGCATTCAAAATAATAAATAAATGTGATCAAAAGTTCGCTTAAAATGGAGCCTATGGGAGCCGTTCAATTCTGCCGATAGAGCCCCTTAAAAAACATCCAAATACCTCCATTAGGGTTTTATATACATGATGTAAGTACATACTGTATGTAATGTAGAAACGAGCACATTTATAATAACATTTAATATTCACATATTTTGATTATTTTAACCATGCACGGCTAGGGTAGGGTTGTACAGTTTACTGGTATTAGTATAGTAACGCAATACTAATGAATCATATTCGGTACTATACCGCCTCTGAAAAGTACCAGTCCTCCATCCCCCCGATCCCCCGTCGTCATCACGTCGTGACATTGCTGGTTTTCGAGCAGACAAGCATGTTCGGCAGTGCACAATCACAGAGTACTTAAAAGCAGACACAGTCTGTACACAGAAAAGGGAGAACGGACGCATTATGGCTGAAAAACTAACGATAAAGGTGAAGTTATAACACTGTAAGAAGTGCTTTAAGACATGGCTAAGACATGGCTAGCTAGCTAGCGGCTAAAGTCCAGCCCCAGTCGGCAGTGTTGTAGCTACTTCTAAACCACTAATCCTCGACCCCTGCTTTAACTCTGTCCGTTCTTGGACGGGTTTGTACTGAAAATGTAATTTCATTGTACTTTTTAAGTTCAGTCACAATAAAGTTCCATCCAATTCACACACACCTGGGTTTCACACACAATATGAGACTACATAATGCCTTGCTCATGGGCAGGGACACTTCGGCTTTCCCACACACCGTTCTGATTTTTTTGCTTTTCTTTTTTTAGTTGTTACATGCAGGCACAGTGCATATCCATCTGCCAGAGTCAGCCAAAAAGCAATTTTTCACCCATTGTTCCGCCTAGAATGATACAAGTAATCTTAAAAGAAAAAAAAGACATACAGTATTTACATAAAAATATTGCAATTATAACACATTACTAAGTTAAAGATGTACATTACAGACAAAACAAACCAACAATCAAACAGTAAACAAAGACATGAGCACATACACAATGCAAGAGGTGTAAGTTAATGTTGTCAATAAGCCATTTCCTTAATTGGATCTTTAAATGTAGCAAATTACCAGATTTCTTTAACTGATTTATTGCCACACAACAAATATCTTTCTGTGAAATTGTAGCTGTCATAATCCAATGCATACCACAGCTTGTATATTATCTTTATACTTTAGTCACTGAAAAGGCAAAGGTAGCCATGCGATTCTTTTGACCCACATACAAATGCATCGCGGAGCCTTGAGCTAAAACCCTGACTGCTTTCTATAGATATTTTGCATTAATAAATGCTTTACAAATATATATATATTTTTCTCTACGCCCATTGGGTGTCTGGCAGTGTTCTAATGCATAATGAATGCTAAAAAGTGATTATTTGGAACAGTAGAGATGATGACACAGACTCAAAGCACTGCCTATTAATTACACAGTGGCCACTCAGCTGACTGGCCCCAAGAGAACTTGGGCGAAGCGTGTGTGTGTGTGTGTGTGTGTGTGTGTGTGTGTGTGTGTGTGTGTGTGTGTGTGTGTGTGTGTGTGTGTGTGTGTGTGTGTGTGTGTGTGTTCTTGTATTTCTACCCTTCTTGAGACATCAACAAGGGAAAGTACCATATGAGGACCGGTGAACAAGTTAGGACATAAATCATGGTCCCAATACAGAAAACCATTGCATCTAATAGAGAATGTCTCATTTGAACCCCTGGTGGTCAAATCTATCAAAATTAGGGTGGTCCCAAAAAGGAGGGACTTTTCAAATAGACTGTGTGTCGGTTTTAAAAGTGCTCTCCCTCTGGTCAACATATTTAATAACAAGTGTGTGTAAGAAATTGAAATGCACCCTCTTCGGCCAAAATTAATTTAAAAAAAATTTAAAAAGTATATAGAGACATATTGTAATAACTTGAAGTAAATAATGAAGATTAAAAATCAATTACAAACGAAAAATTCAACAACAAAAATAGAACTAAAAGCAGTCTCTCTCACAATGTGTCGACTTTTTTCTTATAAAATTGGGAACAATTTCTCATATTCTTTCTGTTTCTGTAATATTGCAATATTTTCTTGTAAAATTATTACTTTTTTTATGTAAAATTATTACTTTTTAATGCAAAATAGTGACATTTGTCATATATAATTCTGACTTTTATCACAATATTGCCATTTTCTGTTGTTCTTGTAAAATAGTGACATATTTTGAATAAAATTATGACTTTTGTCATAATTTTGCCGAGTAAAATTCTGATGATTATTATTACAATGCCAAAATTGTTAAAGGCCTACTGAAATGAATTTTTTTTATTTAAACGGGGATAGCAGATCTATTCTATGTGTCATACTTGATCATTTCGCGATATTGCCATATTTTTGCTGAAAGGATTTAGTATAGAACAACGACGATAAAGATTGCAACTTTTGGTATCTGATAAAAAAAAGGCTTGCCCCTACCGGAAGTAGCGTGACGTAGTCAGTTGAACATATACCAAAGTTCCCTATTGTTTACAATGATGGCCGCATGAAGTGAGAGAGATTCGGACTGAGAAAGCGACAATTTCCCCATTAATTTGAGCGAGGATGAAAGATTTGTGGATGAGTAAAGTGCAAGTGAAGGACTAGTGGGGAGTTGAAGCTATTCAGATAGGGAAGATGCTGTGAGAGCCGGGGGTGACCTGATATTCAGCTGGGAATGACTACAACAGTAAATAAACACAAGACATATATATACTCTATTAGCCACAACACAACCAGGCTTATATTTAATATGCCACAAATTAATCCTGCATAAAAACACCTACGTGTTTGTTATGCTAGCTCCTCTGCTAGCTCCTAGCTCCATAGAACACGCCAATACAATTCAAACACCTGATCAACACACACAATCACTCAGCCCAAAAGACCGTTCACCTAACCCAGGGGTCGGCAACCTTTACCACTCAAAGAGCCATTTTGGCAAGTTTCACACATTAAAGAAAGTAATGGGAGCCACAAAAATGTTTTTAAAATGAAAAACACCGCATACACAGCTTACATGCTTTGTGCTATGTTAACCAGGGGTCTCAGACACACGCACCGGCACGCACTTTAATGTGGGAATTGGATGTTAGTGCAGCCCGCGAGTTTTGGACGAATGTCGCTTGCGTCACACTTGCCAACCCTCTCATTTTTCCCGGGAGATTCCCGAATATCAGAGCGTGATGACACTGCATTTGGCGCCCTCTACAGCCTGCCCATCAGTGTACCTGCTCGGCCACAAGTGGAATGCAGCTTTAGCTTGCTCACTTAAGAGACAGCAAGGCTACTAACTCAGCAGCCACACATCTTACACTGACGGTACCAATACCCAGAATCCCATGCAGCCCTAACACTTCCGCTCAACCAACCACGAAGAGGGGGGGGGGGTTGATGTGTGGGGGGATTTGGTGGTAGCGGGGTGTATAATGTAGACCGGAAGAGTTAGGACTGCATGGGATTCTGGGTAATGGTTGTGTTGTGTTTATGTTGTGTTACAGTGGGATGTTCTCCAGAAATGTGTTTTTCATTCTTTTTTGGTGTGGGTTCACAGTGTGGCGCATATTTGTAACGTAACAATGTTGAAGTTGTTTGATACGGCTACCGTCAGTGTAAGCTGTGTGGCTGATGAGTAACTATGCTTTGCTGTCTCCTGTGTGAGCAAGTAATAACAACATACAACATGTGGCTGGCCTGGCATGCTGTAAGTAAATGCTATAGAGGACAATTACTTCAGTGCAATTAGGGCACACCCTTTATATAGTAATTAGAGAGTTAATAGGATTATTTTTCCCTGGGAGTAGTCTATGAGAGACACTGACATCCATAAGTCTCCTGGGAAAATCGAGGGGGTCGGCATGCATGTAGCTGAGCCGCATCAGAGTGGTCAAGGAGCCGCATGCGGCTCCGGAGCCGCGGGTTGCCGACCCCTGACCTAACCCAAGGTTCATAAAGCTTATATATTTTTAAAAAGTTACGTACGTGACGCGCACATACGGTCAAGCTATCAAATGTTTAGCAGCCAAGGCTGCATACTCACGGTACCTGATATTCAGCTGGGAATGACTACAACAGTAAATAAACACAAGACATATATATACTCTATTAGCCACAACACAACCAGGCTTATATTTAATATGACACAAATTAATCCTGCATAAAAACACCTGCGTGTTTGTTATGCTAGCTCCTAGCTCCTATGCTAGCTCTTAGCTCCATAGAACACGCCAATACAATTCAAACACCTGATCAACACACACAATCACTCAGCCCAAAAGACCGTTCACCTAACCCAAGGTTCATAAAGCTCATATATTTTTAAAAAGTTACGTACGTGACACGCACGTACGGTCAAGCTATCAAATGTTTAGCAGCCAAGGCTGCATACTCACGGTACCTGGTATTCAGCTGGGAATGACTAAAACAGTAAATAAACACAAGACATATATTTACTCTATTAGCCACAACACAACCAGGCTTATATTTAATATGACACAAATTAATCCTGCATAAAAACACCTACGTCTTTGTTATGCTAACTCCTAGCTCCTATGCTAGCTCCTAGCTCCATAGAACACGCCAATACAATTCAAACACCTGATCAACACACACAATCACTCAGCCCAAAAGACCGTTCACCTAACCCAAGGTTCATAAAGCTTATATATTTTTAAAAAGTTACGTACATACGCAAAAAAAAGTTGCGCACATACGGTCAAGCGATCAAATGTTTAGAAGCCAAAGCTGCATACTCACAGTAGCACGTCTGCGTCTTTGTCATCCAAATCAAAGTAATCCTGGTAAGAGTCTGTGTTGTCCCAGTTCTCTACAGGCGTCTGTGTATCGAAGTCAAAAGTCCTCCTGGTTAGAGTCTCTGTTATCCGAGTTCTTCCATCTTGACTGCATCTTTCGGGAATGTAAACAAAGAAGCGCCGGCTGTGTACTGTTGTTGCTGACTACGTTCGAAAAATACGTCCATTTCGCACCGACAACTTTCTTCTTTGCTTGCTCAGCTTCTTTCTCCATAATGCAATGAACATGATTGCAACAGATTCACGAACACAGATGTCCAGAATACTGTGGAATTATGAAATGAAAACAGAGCTTTTTCGTATTGGCTTCAATGTGGAAGGCATACCCGTGTTCCCCGGGCTACGTCACGCGCATACGTCATCCTCAGAGGCGTTTCGAACTGGAAGTTTAGCGGCAAATTTAAAATGTCACTTTATAAGTTAACCCGGCCGTATTGGCATGTGTTATAATGTTAAGATTTCATCATTGATATATAAACTATCAGACTGCGTGGTCGGTAGTAGTGGGTTTCAGTAGGCCTTTAAAGTTTTCTTATAATATTGTGACTTTTGTCGAGTAAAATTACGACTCTTTTCATAAAATTGCCAAATTTTAAGCTTTTCTTGTAAAATTGCAACTGTTCTTGAGTAAAATTCCAACTTTTATCATAATATTGCTCAGTTTTTCTTGAAAATTTTGACTTGTGTTGAGTAAAATTACGACTTTTGTTATAACACTGCCAAAATTCTAAGTTTTTCTTGTGAAATTGTGACCTTTTTCTTGTGGAATTCCAACTCATTTTTCACAACAAGCTTTTTTATATTTGCATAGTATGTATATATTATTAATGTTGTAAATACAGATCTTTATACAGTATATCTAGAAAGGGTGGTCCTAAAGAGGTAGGCTTTTTTCAGAGGTTTCAAGAAGGTAACAAATACAAGAATGTGAATGTGTGTGTGTACATTTGTGTGTGCATTGCAGTCTGAAGCATGGATGAATGGATTAGAGAGAGGGTCGAAGGCACACAGTGTAAAGACGATTATGTAATGTGTTTAGAACCTGCAGCCCTTCATATAGTATGACAGGAGCGGAACAAGAGACAATCGCATTATAGTGTCAGCTCCTTTCCTCTCTTCTTCTATGACTACACTGTGCAATGTTTTGATCGGTGCAAAGCTGTGAACTTGCAATATATGCACAAAAACAGGCTTGTGTCACACACAGACACACACACACACTGCAGTCAAAGCTGCGTCACACACAGGTTATATAACAGGCGAGAGAGTATAAGAGTGAAGGAGGGGTTGTAAAGCTTTGGGGCTGACAAGAGCAAGAAAATTTGGGATGAATATAAATGTTAATCCTGTGATGCTATTATTCCGTTCAAATATGTGCAGTTAAAAATAGACGAGGGAGTCAGGCGTTTGAAGGAGTCTTACATGTAGGCATTTATTTTGTCAATAAAGCCCTCAGTGGCCACAATATTAGGTACACTTGCATAATGTCATGGGATCTAACAGGACAGCTGTCCCACAAATACACAAAAATAAAGTTCAATTATGATTTGTCAATGATTGATAATACTGAAAGGAGGTTAAATGAATGTTTCAATTCAAACAACATGTGAATATTACATTACACTTGACGCACTCGATGATAAAAACCCTTTGTATATGTGAAAAGGAGTGGGAAGAAGCATTACCTTATTAATTCCTACCCCTTCTCCATTTAGTACTTAGTACTATAGGTTATCGCACTTCCTGTTCTTTAATCCATCCATAAATTGTCATTACTTTTGCATTTAAAAGAAATACAAAAGGTGTGTTGCCCATTTGTTGTGTTTTGTATGAATGCAGATTGTGCATTTTGTGCTATTGTTGTGTTGGCAGAATCAGAGACTGGTATACTGCCAATAGCTACATTTTTTGTTTTGTTTCTGTGATCTTTTTTTTAGCTCTGCAATTGTACTTATTACACATAAGCTGTTTGACTTTAAAGTGTATCTTAGCTGTGTATTTAATTGTCCGGTTTGGAGGTGTTGAAATCGCCCTATAAATTTGCCTTTTTTTTTAATGCATTTTTCTTATGTTGGAATGTGACAGAGAAGTTATTTTGAATGTCATGTAAGTCATATTAACATACTTTATTTTTTGTATATATAGGTTTTAAGGAGGACTTCAACCCAGGGGTGTCAAATAAACTTTAGCTCAGGGGCCGCATGGAGGAAAATCTATTCCCACGTGGGCCGGATGGGTAAAATCATGGCATCATAACTTAAAAATACAGCCACAACAACTTCAGATTGTTTTCTTTGTTTTACTTCAGCCCAAAATAGAACAAGCCCATTTTGAAAATGTACATATCACAAATAATTATTTTGACAAAACAGTTCAAGTTAGTTGAAAATTCTGAGGAAAAACTTGGTGGAGTTTCAATAACACCATGAGAAACACAATAAACTTAGACTTAATCTTAGTGTATCTACAAAGCAATTAAACTAAGTCACAGCCCATCTAAGATTGAACAAAAAAACAAAATAAAGTATAAATAAAAAGTATTCTTTGTATCAACTACCTCATTTGTCACTTACACGTATCAATCCTGTGCTAACTCAAGAAACCACACAAACTGAGGTAGAAACTATTCAAGAGGGTTGTGTTACTCCTTGCTTTCTCGGCATCACTGTGTATCGGTAAAAAAATGAAAGCTGTGCAATGTGTGAACAATTTCAACAAACCAAAAAATAAAAACTTAAAATACTGACAGTAAATCACACATTGTTCACTTCCTATAAATTTGCACAGAAAACAATAATTTTCACATCCCCACTTTAAGTGGGGATACCAATTGTTTATTTTAGTCCTGTTTGTTTAATATTGAGTCGAAGAGGAGAAGTCGCAGCCCCGCTTTACTATGTACCTCTTGCTTGGTATACTTGCTCTCCCGGTATAAACTATTTGCTTGCCTGGCAGAATTGCTATTGCGACATCCAGTGGACACATTTAGAACAGCATCCATCCATATATGCATCCATCCATCTATCTTCTTCCGCTTGTCCGAGGTCGGGTCGCGGGGGCAGCAGCCTCAGCAGAAAAGCCCACACTTCCCTCTCCCCAGGCACTTTGTCTAGCTCCTCCCGGGGGATCCCGAGGCGTTCCCAGACCAGCCAGGAGACATAGTCTTACCAACATGTCCTGGGTCTTCCCGGTGGCCTCCTACCGGACGGACGTGCCCTTTACACCTCCCCAGGGGGGCGTCCGGGTGGCATCGTGACCAGATGCCTGAACCACCTCATCTGGCTCCTCTAGATGTGGAGGAGCAGCGGCTTTACTTTGAGCTCCTCCCGGATGACAGAGCTTCTCACCCTATCTCTAAGGGAGAGCGCCGCCACCCGACGGAGGAAACTAATTTCGGCCGCTTGTACCCGTGATCTTGTCCTTTTGGTCATAACCCAAAGCTCATGACCATAGGTGAGGATGGGAACGTAGATCGACCGGTAAATTGAGAGCTTTGCCTTCTAACTCAGCTCCTTCTTTACCACAACAGATCGATACAGTGTCTAAATTATTGAAGACGCCGCACCGATCCGCTGTCGATCTCACGATCAACTCTTCCCTCACTCGTGAACAAGATTCCGAGGTACTTGAACTCCTCCACTTGGGGCAAGATCTCTTCCCCAACCCGGAGATAGCACTCCACCCTTTTCTACACGAGAACCATGGACTCGAATTTGGAGGTGCTGATTCTCATTTCAGTTGCTTCACATTCGGCTGCGAACCGATTCCAGTGAGAGCTGGAAATCCTGGCCAGATGAAATTCTGTCCATAAAAGTTATTTACAGAATCGGTGAAAAAGGGCAACCCTGGCGGAGTCCAACCTTCACTGAAAACGGGTCCGACTTACTACCGCCAATGTGGACAAAGCTCTGACACCAATCATACAGGGAGCGGACCGCCACAATCAGACAGTCCGATACCTCATACTCTCTGAGCACTCCCCACAGGACTTCCCCGAGGGACACGGTCAAAAAGTCCACAAAGCACATGTAGACTGGTTGGGCAAACTCCCATGCATCCTCAAGGACCCTGCCGAGAGTTTAGAGCTCGTCCACAGTTCCAAGACCAGGACTAAAAACCACATTGCTCCTCCTGAATCCGAGGTTGGACAATCCGGCGTAGCCTCCTCTCCAGTACACCTGAATACACATTACCAGGAAGGCTGAGGAGTGTGATCCAACAATAGTTGGAACACACCCTCTTGTTCCCCTTCTTTAAGAGAGGAACCATCACCCCGGTCTGCCAATCCAAAGGTACTGCCCCCGATGTCCACGCAGTGTTGCAGAGTCTTGTCAAACAAGACAGCCTCTCAGCATTCACAGCCTTAAGGAACTCTGGGCGGGTCTCATCCACCGCCGGGGCCTTGCTACCGAGGAGCTTTTTAACTACGTCAGCAACATCAGCCCCAGAAATAGGAGAGCCCACCACAGATTCCATTGAACATTGTGGTCGTCATTGACAATCTGTGACAAGCACATAAGTCCAATAACAAAACACCACTCGGGTTCAGATCCGGGCGGCCGTTTTTCCCAATCACGCCTCTCCAGGTTTCACTGTCGCTGCCAATATGAGCGATGAGGTCACCCAGCAGAACAAGGGAATCACCTAAAGTAGAACTCTCCAGTACTACCTCGAGGAAATCCAAAAAGGGCGGGTATTCTGAGCTGCTGTTTGGTGCGTAAGCACAAACAACAGTCAAGACCCGTCCCTATCACCCAAAGGCAGAGGGAAGCTACCCGGGTTAAACTCCAACGTGCAGGTTTTGAGCTAGGGAACAACAATTGCCACCCCAGCCCGACGCCTCTCACTGTGTGCAACGTCAGAGTGGAAGAGAATCCAGCCCCACTCGAGAGAACTGGTTCCAGAGCCCTCACTGTCCGTTGAAGTGAGTCCGACTATATCTAGCCAGAACTTCACCAGCTCAGGCTCAGGCTCAGGCCCCCCCCTGCGAGGTGACGTTCCACGTCCCAAGAGCTAGCTTGTGTAGCCAAGTGCCCTGCCCCCGACTTCCGCCCAGCTCCCACTGCACCTGACCTCTATGCCCCCTCCTGTGAGTGTTGAGCCCATTGGAAGGGGGACCCACGTTGCCTCTTTGGGCGAGCGCCAATGGGGCCCGGCCACCAGGCGCTCGCCATCGAGCCCCACCTCCGGGCCAGGCTCCAGAGGGGGGCCCCGGTGACCCGCATTCGGGCGAGGGAAATCTGAGTCCTCGTTTTTCTCCTTCATAAAGGTCTTCAAGCTGCTCTTTGTCTGATCCCTCACCTAGGACCTGTTGGTCTTGGGAGACCCTACCGCCCCCGGACAACGTATCTCCTAGGACCATTGGGCCACGCAAACTCGTCTACCTTATCAGAAAGTAAATTTAGAACAGCAGTTTCTTTAATTTAAAAATGCAGCTCAATTTTACACTTATTAAAGATGCACGAGCTGCACATGTACGTAATAGGAGTCTCAGAGAAGCAAGTTTTTACAATAAATATAAAGATCTTTATTTTTGGACAATTCTTGTACATAAATTACTAACGTATTTACAAATTTTTTTTTACAAATATACCAACCACTTTTAATGCAAGCCTCTTTTTATGTAAGCATCATATTTTGTATGGTATCTTATTAGCACTTTGCTGTGTGTGTGTGTGTTGTTATTTTATAATAGGAAGTTATTAAAAATCAAAAGGTCACATGTTTGTTTCAAAGGCATAATGTGACACACACGCACACACACCCACTGAGTCACTGCCTGCCAGAAATATCTTGTGTAGCTTAAATAAGTTATGATTTTGTCCACCAGACCCTCAGTCAACCTTGCTTTCTGTCAATGCTGCATTCAAGATCACCTCGGGGAGAAAACAGTTGTTAACCATTTGCTTTACCCTATTTATAATCCTAATCATTATCTATCCATCCATCCATCCATTTTCTAGCGCTTGTCCCTCTCGGGGTCACATTGGGGTGCTGGAGCCTATGATAATTGATATTCTCTCCAACGGGGGTGGAGGCAAACTTGGCTTCTACCAACCATCTAAAGTTACACGGGGTTATTTCAAGCTCATGCATCACAGCATCGCAAGATCAACAAACAAAACATGACGACGACAGACATGTTCACACAAAAAGTAGAGTGTGAAAATATATGCATTTGTTTCTGCTGCTCTGTGCACACTTATGTATTAATAATCACACACAGGAAGGAGGGGGGAAAACGACCCCGGCAGGGATGACATAAGCAAGAAGACGCTGAATTGAACGCTCCAGGCCTGTGGAGCAGTGGCAGCCAGCAGCGCCCTCTGCCGGACGTAATGCAAATAAAGAAAGACAGCAGCGGTATACTGTAGTGTACCATCATTAAAAATTAAAATTACTTGTGGAGAAATGTATAGCAAACATATAAAAATGTAGTATCTTAATTTTCTGGTGTTAAAAACCATGTGATTTCTGATTGGGAAATATTGTTCTATTATTGGCCATAACTTTGGTTGTGTTACTCTGACGGAATGTTTTTCCTTTCCTAGGAGGACTTTTTTCATGTTCAAGTTTAATATTTGTAGTTATAATTTTTCTTTCATTTATCAATGATACAATTTTAGCCCGTTACGTAATGCCAGGTCAAAAAATTACTCGGGCAGTCAAGAGAATTTCGATTCATATTTTTTTTGTACTTTTTTTCCTCAAATCTCTAAATCAACTTCAGTCCCAAATAAATATAGCACATGTCATGTTTTTTTTTTTTTTAAACACTTTACATGCCTAGTGTATCTCTCCCCCCCCCCCCCCCCCAATATTTTAATACACTTTAGTGCTCAATAAGAATAGCAACAAAGCTATGTTTTTTTAACCTAAATAAAAATAGCAAATATGTCATGTTTTTTTACCCTTTAAATGCCCATTTGACCTAATTTTGCAAATCTTATAATTTTTTTCCAATGTATTAAATTAATTATCATCTTTTTAATACATTTTAAAGGATTGTGGGTACTGGATGAATGTCATGAATATACACAATCTTAGTAATTATACTAATTTGGATGCATTGTTTTATTTTTTTTAAAGATGATATTCTAAACCTAATAGCAGTTTAGTATCATGGGGAAAAAGTCCCTAATGACTACCATTATAACTTCATTGTTTTAACTGTAGAGTCATCACACAATAATAAATGCATTTTCTAATTTCAGGGTTTTAATTTTGTACGGATTAAATGGGCATTCAAAGCGTTAACGTAGAATAAAAAAAACATGACAATTTAGCAATTTTTATTTAGAAATTGAGTTGGAAAGATGTGAGCAAATAAAGTTAAAAAAATACCTGAGGACTTTTTTGTCCTGTCGCTAATCTTCTACTATCAATTATATATTCCCCAGAGGGTTAATAATTATTCAAATATTAAACACAATTGTTGTTGTTGCCAAATACAACTTGTCTGTTTATATTGTTTCGGTGTAATGTGCCTCTGTTTTGGCTTTATTGAATGTACCTGATATCCTCTCCAGAAAGCCTGGATGATCACAGCAGCTTCGTCGTCACTCAGCTGCAGGTAGAGGGGCACAGGAGGCCTCGGACTGAGCAAAGAAGAAACAATACAACAGTTTATTGCAGGAGAAGGTGAACTGATTTCTCTTGAGACAATGTAATATTGCTCTGTCAAATGTTAAAGTGGCACTTACTGTAAGATGAGCCAGGATTTGACGAATGGGATGTCATGGAATTTTACAAAGGGATACCCTCGTCTGCGGGGGTTATGACTGGCAGAGAACAAAAAGAAAACAATGAAAGTAAATGAAGCATTTTTCTTTCCATATAGTAAAAATGACATAATTGTGTATATTTACTTGTAGAGCCACTCCACCAGGTAATCAAAGGGATAAAATGTTATTACCTTCTTCTGAAATACAAAGAAAATTCATTGAAATAGTGGCAAAACATAATTGTATTATTAGTACTGTAGTACTGTCTTACAAACATTGCTACAATGATGATACTTTACATAAGAAAAAAAGTAATAAGGGTTATATTTATTTAATACCTTAAGATTCTTTAAAATTCTAATGATTTTGTACATTGTGTATAATAGCATTGTTTTATGTAATGAATAAATACAAATCAAATAATTTGTTCTGTGTTCTGAATATGTTTTATTAGGTCTGTAATTTAACTAGTTAACTCACATTATTAATCACAAATCTCGCATGAATCATATTTAATTGCAGATTAATTACGCAATTTATTTTGAGCGCACATGCTTTTTCATTTTACCTGCGGATGTTTACCTGAAAACCAAGGTAATTTGCGTATATTGCAGCGATTAATTCTCTAATCGCAGCACAACATTATGACGGCACTTATAAAACCTATAAAATCAAAGGCAAGGGCAATAGCAACAATGTGACATCATGTAGAAATTCTTATATATTAAATATATCATAGATGTATAAATGACAGTAATGTTAATCGATGATTGTGCTAATGGCAAAAAAAAAAATCAACCTATCCTAATCAAGCTTAAAATAACGTACGGTAATGACAGTACAGTGAAGTCTTACCAGCCACAACATTAGGTAAACCTAAAAAAGCTCTATTCAAAATGGTGTGTTTTACACTTTCAAGAGCAATTTACCAATATGTTTATAATTGGGGTTGTACAGTATTTTGGACTTCTGGGTGCTATATTTAGCTAAATCAGAGGGTCAAAATATTAGATGCACTATGATTTAGTGCAGTTGTATACTACCACACAAATAATCTTTGTCAAATAAATAACTCAAGTAATTGTTATTTTATATGTTTTATTTATTCTGGTACCTCCAAACAACCTTGTTTCTCAGCTTCTTTCAGCAAAGCCTCAATTGCAGGCGACAGCACATGGAACACTTTGTCTTCCATGAACTTTGTGACAGGATCTGACACACAAACAAGGCATGGTATAGATAGACATCTGTATGATAAAAACCAACAAATGCATGGCATAGACCAGGTGTGTCCAAACTTTTATCCATTGAGGGCCGCACACTGAATTTTTTTTTTTAAAGTCGTATATTAATTTATTAATATGTTTAATTATATATATATATATATATATATATATATATATATATATATATATATATATATATATATATATATATATATATATCTATATATATATATATATATATATATATATATATATATATATATATATATATTTATAATATAAATATAATTATAAACATACACATATATATATATTTTGTATACATATATATATATATATATATATATATATATATATATATATATATATATATATATATATATATATATATATATATATATATATATATATATACTGTGTATATATATATATATACATACATGCATATACATACATACACACAGACATATATGTGTGTGTATTTATATATATATATATATATATATATATATATATATATTTATTTATTCAATGCTATGTCCATGTAATTTTTATTATTTTATGTTCGTCAAAACCTTGTTTTTTATGTCAAAAAAAAATTCTAAGTGGAATATTTGTTGTAAAGTACTTGAAGTTTTAAATTGGTCAATAGTCCATAACAGCATTGATTTTGATTCATTATTATTTTTTGAGCAAAATTCTTGGGGATCCAAATTCTTGCAGATGGAAATTAGCTATTTAGCTATAATCTGGTACAGAACATATCTGTCTTTGAGCTTAAACTTTCTGTACACAGTCCCTTCAAATAAAGACTAAACTAACTAAACTAAAAATGGACCAATTCATAACAGTGACATAACATTTTTTTTTTACTTTCAACACTGCCAGTGCATTGGAAACGTATTCACAGCGCTTCAGTTTTTCTTACATTTTTTTTATGTTTCAGCCTTATTCTATAATGACAAATTATTTTTGTCCCCAAAATTTAACAAGGCAATACCCCGTAATGACAATGTGAAAAGGTTTTCTTTTTGCATTTTTGCGAATTAAAAAAAAAATATTTCAAAAAATAAAATCACATGTACACAACTATTTACAGCCTTTGCTTAATACTTTGTTGATGCACCTTTAGCAGTAATTACAGCCTCAAGTCTTTTTAAATATGATGCCACACACTACTTTGGAGAGTTTTGCCCTTTCCTCTTTGCAGCACCTCTAAAGCACCATCAGGTTGGATGGGAAGCGTTGGTTTTCATGCAGGCTGTTTCTGTACATTGCTGCATTCATCTTTACCTTTATCCTGACTAGTCTCCCAAATCCCGCCATTCAACACATCCCCACAGCATGATGTTGCCACTACCATGCTTCACTGTAGGGATGGTATTGGCCTGGTGATGAGCAGTGCCTGTTTTTTTTCCAAACATGACGCCTGGCATCGACGCCAAAGAATATGACCAGAGAATTTTGTTTCTCAGGGAATGAGAGTATTTCAGGTGCATTTTGGCAAACCTTATACTAAGGAATGGCTTCCGTCTGGCCACTATACCGTACAGGCCTTATTGGTGGATTGCTGCAGAGATGGTTGTCCTTCTGGAAGGTTCTCCTCTCTCCACAGAGGAATGTTGTAGCGCTGACAGAGCGACCATCGGGTTCTTGGTCACCTCCTTGACTAGACTAAGATGAATGCAGCAAAGTGCAGAGACATCCTGGATGAAAACTAACACTTCCCATCCAATCTGATGGAGCTTGAGAGTGGCTGAAAAGAGGAATAGGCGAAACTGCCCAAAGATAGGCATGCCCAGCTTGTTGCATCGTACTATTGTCCTGGGCATGACCTTAAAGTGAATCCGGCAGTGGAGGCACTAGGAGGTTAAACCCTTTACTACTGTTACCCAAGGTGGTCCTTGGCAAAGGCCTAGTACCTGACTGCCCCCTAGCCAGGGATACGGTGAAGACCTCAACGGCGGAGCAGGCGGAAGACGGTAGATTTAAGAACTACCACAACGGCAGAAGACGGCTGCAGCAGAAAAGGGTCCCCAGTCGTCTTGGACTTCATGCCACTGGATCCTGACCCGGTTCTGTCAAGGATTGTGTGGTGACTAGGGTTGGGTATCGAGTATCGATTAGAACCGGGACTAACTTTCCGATTCTCCCGGAATCGTTCAAAAGTTTAAATTTCGATTCCTATTTTCGATGCTGTCACGCCAATTTAGTCCGCCGACCGGAAAAAAATATGTCCGCCGAACCGGAAGAAGACGCTGAACAGCAACGAAGAAGCGCCCACCCCCGGAAGTGTTAGCATAGCCGAGCGAGTCAGTCAAACTCAAGCATGGATAGCGGGCGTCGGCGGTCGAAAGTGTGGCTTCACTTTACAAAAAAAATTTAAATAACCGCGAAATAACAGAGCTCCATGTCCATCAAGAAATGAGTGGAGAGAGAGCTGCAGATGTACCAGGACGTTCCACCGATACTTATGTCTGACGACCCTGCTGCATGGTGGTGGTCCGGTGGAACCAACAAAAGACTTATCCTTTGCTGTCATATCTAGCTTTCTCCTATTTATGCATTCAAGCTTCTTCCACACCCAGCGAACGTGTATTTTCCACAGCAGGAGACACTATCTGTCCAGAACGCCCACGCATCCTGCCTGAGAAGGCGGATATGGTCATTTTCCTAAACAAAAACTGTCTCTGATTTTATACTGTACCTGCTGCTAATCTGGACTGGGTTTTGCAAGTTGTTTCTTATTGTTTATTTGCTTTTCTGCACCAGGTTAGCCCATCAGTGGGAGCACGGTAACATGTTTAAGTACCTGCAGCATCATACACTTGTATGTGTAAATGTGTTTTCATGAGGTTTTCAAAAATAAAGCTCTCTTGAGGAAAGTGTACCCCTGGGAAAATGTATTCATAATTTATAATATTTATACTCAAGTTCATAGATTTGATATTTATATTCTAGTTGAAAACAGCCCTGTGAGGAATTTATAGTAAAGTTCATAAAAAGTTAATAGAATTAAAATTGATGGAGAATGTCAGACTATTTCATTCAGAAAGACTGTAGGTTAGCTAGCTCATTTAAAATATCCTAAACTTTTTTTTGACCCTGCCTCTTAAAAGAATCGGAATCGAGAATCATCAGGAATCGGAATCGAAACAAAGAATCGGAATCGGAATCAGAATCGTTCAAATTCAAACGATACCCAACCCTAGTGGTGACTGTCTGTGCACCAGTCTCCCCACGTAAAACCAAGTCACGCACAGGCATCCTCCATAAAGGGATACACCCCAACCAGGAGGATCGTCATATTCGTTCGAGTGACCGCCGATGACTATTAAAAGAACGAGGCTGTAATTAGTACTAAAGGTGCATCAAATAAGTTGAGCAAAGGCTGTAAATACATGTCTTTATTTTTATTTTTTATAAATTTGCTAAAATAAAAATAAGACTTTTCACATGGTCATTATGGGGTATTGTCTGTAGAATTTTGAGGACACAAATTATTTTTTGTTTTTTGGGGGGAATAAGGCTGTAACATAAAATGTGAACAAGGTGAAGTGCTGTGGTGGCTTCCCAGTTGCACTGCGAGTCTGTAAATCAACTTCAGATCTACTGAATATAAAAAAATTTTTTTTTTATTTTGTGCCGTTTTGTCATAGAAAACGTTTTTTTTACATGGCAAACACAAAACATGCAATATTTCTCCCTTTGGACACCTTTGGTAGACATTTGCATGATAAAAAACAACAACAAAAACAAAACACAATCTTACGTGGGAACTGCTGTGGACAGAAAGTTGTTGATGTCTGCCTTCTGTGCTTTAAAGAAGAATGTGCTCCAAACACAGAGAATCCAGGATGTGCAGGGTAGTGCAGCAGGGGGTCAAGGTCTGTCAGAAGCTCATCCTCCTCTTCATCCACCTGCAGTGATCATGACACTGATGTGTTACAGTAAATATCAATGTGTTCCATCATTAGAAGCAGGATAATAATAATGTGTTCCATCATTAGAAGCAGGTATACAGTCACGATCAAAAGTTTACATACACTTGTAAAGAACATAATGTCATGGCTGTCTTGAGTTTCCAATAATCTCTACAACTCTTATATTTTTGTGATACAGTGATTGGAGCGCATAGTTGTTGGTCACAAAAAACATTCATGAAGTTTGGTTCTTTTATGAATTTATTATGGGTCTACTGAAAATGTGACCAAATATGCTGGGTCAAAAGTATACATACAGCAATGTTAATATTTGCTTACATGTCCCTTAACAAGTTTCACTGCAAAAAGGCACATTTGGTGGACATCACATGGACAAATATAAGACCTTCCGGAGGAAAGTTCTGTGGTCAGATGAAACACAAATTGAGCTGTTTGGCCACAATACCCAGCAATATGTTTGGAGGAGAAAAGGTGAGGCCTTTAATCCCAGGAACACCATTCCTACCGTCAAGCATGGAGGTGGTAGTATTATGCTCTGGGCCTTTTTTGCTGCCAATGGAATAAAGTGTGTGTTCTTTTAAGAAGGCTGATCTGGGCCCCGGATAGAAATGTAAGGTTAGTCCAGACCTGGGCAAATTAAGGCCCGGGGGCCACATGCGGCCTGTTAAGATTTTCAATTTGGCCCGCCGGATATTCCCAAATAATTTTTTTAGATCTTTAAGATGGAAAGTGTAGCTGCCATTATGATGTGCAGTCATGTTTTCTAATGACCGTAAGTCTTGAACTATACAAAGTATTTCAATGGTTGGAATTTGCGCTTTTGGATGATATACTAGTTACTATGGTAATCTAATTAGTTACTATGTTCATCTAATTAGTTATTAGTTACTATGGTAATCTACGTCACAGCAGCTCAGATGAGGCACCAAGCAGTGTGGGCGGGAAGCGTTTCCACGGACGCGGAAGGAGATTTTCACAACAAAGTTCTAAAGCTTAGTGATATATCAGATATATCACATTGTAGGTGTGTTTATTTTGTACCCTTCGCGTTCATATTTCACTGTTTGTTGCATTTTTGTTGCGTTTCACTTGATTGTAAAATATGTCGATCAGAAGGGGGTGTGACGTTCATATGTTTTCAATATTCAGTGTTTTATTCTTCATAGAAAAAAATTAAAATTCCATTACGTTTTTTAAGGTGGTCTGTCATACCGTTTTTAGCATTCAATCAGACATTATTGTGAGGTTTTGGATTAGTGTTCATAAAAATAGATATACCGGCCCCCAGACACATTTTTTTCTCTAAATGTGGCCCCCGAGTCAAAATAATTGCCCAGGCCTGGGTTAGTCCCTTGGGTAAAAGCAGGGAGTAATCTTGACTAATAATTTAAGGTTGGTGGGATTTTTTTCTAAGTGTCAAAAAGTTGGGAATTTTTCCAAGTGTCACCATTTTAGTTGGGATTTTTTCTAAGCGTCAAAAAGTCGGGATTTTTTCTGTTTTTTTTTTAAGTGTCACCATTTTAGGGTACCAGCACTCTGTGGAGAAAATGCGGCGGTGTGCTTGTTTCGTGAGAACAAGCATTGAAATTACCACAAACATAGGTTGATTGGCAACACTAAATTGGCCCTAGTGTGTGAATGTGAGTGAATGTTGTCTGTCTATCTGTGTTGGGCCTGCGATGAGGTGGCGACTTGTCCAGGGTGTACCCCGCCTTCCGCCAGAATGCAGCTGAGATAGGCGCCAGCACCCCCCGCAACCCCAAAAGGGACAAGCGGTAGAAAATGGATGGATGGATGGATGGATGGAACTGGTGCTTTACAGAGAGTAAATGGGACAATGAAAAAGGAGGATTACCTCCAAATTCTTCAGGACAAGCTAAAATCATCAGCCCGGAGGTTGGGTCTTGTGCGCAGTTGGGTGTTCCAACAGGACAATGACCCCAAACACACGTCAAAAGTGGAAAAGGAATGGCTAAATCAGACTAGAATTAAGGTTTTAGAATGCCCTTCTCAAAGTCCTGACTTAAAGGTGTGGACAATGCTGAAGAAACAAGTCCATGTCAGAAAACCAACAAATTTAGCTGAACTGCACCAATTTTGTCAAGAGGAGTGGTCAAAAATTCAACCAGAAGCGTGTGGATGGCTACCAAAAGCGCCTTATTGCAGTGAAACTTGCCAAGGGACATGTAACCAAATATTAACATTGCTGTATGTATACTTTTGACCCAGCAGATTTGGTCACATTTCCAGTAGACTCCTAATAAATTCATAAAAGAACCAAACTTCATGAATGTTTTTTGTGACCAACAATTACACTACCGTTCAAAAGTTTGGGGTCACCCAAACAATTTTGTGGAATAGCCTTCATTTCTAAGAACAAGAATAGACTGTCGCGTTTCAGATGAAAGTTCTCTTTTTCTGGCCATTTTGAGCGTTTAATTGACCCCACAAATGTGATGCTCCAGAAACTCAATCTGCTCAAAGGAAGGTCAGTTTTGTAGCTTTTGTAACGAGCTAAACTGTTTTCAGATGTGTGAACATGATTGCACAAGGGTTTTCTCATCATCAACTAGCCTTCTGAGCCAATGAGCAAACACATTGTACCATTAGAACACTGGAGTGATAGTTGCTGGAAATGGGCCTCTATACACCTATGTAGATATTGCACCAAAAACCAGACATTTGCAGCTAGAATAGTCATTTACCACATTAGCAATGTATAGAGTGTATTTCTTTAAAGTTAAGACTAGTTTAAAGTTATCTTCATTGAAAAGTACAGTGCTTTTCCTTCAAAAATAAGGACATTTCAATGTGACCCCAAACTTTTGAACGGTAGTGTATGTGCTCCAATTACTATCACAAATAAATAAGAGCTGTAGAAATGATTGGAAACTCAAGACAGCCATGACATTATGTACTTTACAAGTGTATGTAAACTTTTGACCACGACTGTATATGTAACAAAGGGTGTGAACCTTGGCAGCTTGGACAGAGGACTCTGAACTGGTCAAGTTAACACTGGGAGGAGTGGGCAGACTTGCTTCATATTCTACAAAAAAAGACATTGTTAAAATATGAAACTAGTCAAAAATGTATAAACTATAACTTAAAATGGCCATCTTACCGGTACAAACCTCATCCCAAAGGGACCTTCTCATACCGCTGGAGGTATAACGTGGAGAATATTGGGGGCTTGACATGTGGCTGAACATTTTTGTATTATTTAACAATATATCTTCAATATACAGTAAAAAAAACACCAATATTACTTAACATAAGTCAATAAAAGTTAAGCATTTTGATACATTAAAAGTGCCTATCGTTAGTTCCTGACGTCGCTGTCGTCATAGAGCTATTGTTGTGAAAAGGGTCGCTAAGGAAAAGGCTGTTGTTAGGATGTCCGCCGTCTAATATGTTCCGGGTAAACCATTTCTGCACATTTGTTCCGTTTGTCGCCGTAATGTTGGCAAATGTACATATTTTGGAACTTATGGAAATATAAAATGAAATAGACTGAAAAGAGTATTTTAAAAAAGAAAAAAAAATGTGGTTCGGTACTGCTTTTTATGCAATAGTGATGGGAATTGCAGTTTTCGTTATAGCCACTAAACGTCAGCATTTGACCTGAAAATACTAAAGTCGCACATTAAAACTCACAAGGTCAACTCCAAAATTCGAGTAAGGGCTTTCTTGCATCCATTATTTATCGCTTGACCCTCTCAGGGTCGCGGAGGTGGCTGGAGCCTATCACAGCTTGCACACGGGCAGAAGGCACCTCATCGCAGGGCCAACATAGACAACCATTCACATACACACATTAGGGCAGCCCTGGGCAATTATATATATATATATATATATATATATATATATATATATATATATATATATATATATATATATATATATATATATATATATATATATATATATATATATATATATATATATCAACCCTGTGACCTCAAAAGGGACAAGCAGTAGATTATATATATATATATATATATATATATATATATATATATATATATATATATATATATATATATATATATATAAACCCTGTGACCTCAAAAGGGACAAGCGGTAGAATATATATATATGTATATATATATATATATATATATATATATATATATATATACTACCGTTCAAAAGTTTGGGGTCACCCAAACAATTTTG
The DNA here is from genome assembly GCF_033978785.1 of Entelurus aequoreus. Classification (NCBI taxonomy): domain Eukaryota; kingdom Metazoa; phylum Chordata; class Actinopteri; order Syngnathiformes; family Syngnathidae; genus Entelurus; species Entelurus aequoreus. The sequence goes on from NC_084755.1 coordinate 14,470,087, forward strand.
TGGAATAGCCTTCATTTCTAAGAACAAGAATAGACTGTCGAGTTTCAGATGAAAGTTCTCTTTTTCTGGCCATTTTGAGCGTTTAATTGACCCCACAAATGTGATGCTCCAGAAACTCAATCTGCTCAAAGGAAGGTCAGTTTTGTAGCTTCTGTAACGAGCTAAACTGTTTTCAGATGTGTGAACATGATTGCACAAGGGTTTTCTAATCATCAATTAGCCTTCTGAGCCAATGAGCAAACACATTGTACCATTAGAACACTGGAGTGATAGTTGCTGGAAATGGGCCTCTATACACCTATGTAGATATTGCACCAAAAACCAGACATTTGCAGCTAGAATAGTCATTTACCACATTAGCAATGTATAGAGTGTATTTCTTTAAAGTTAAGACTAGTTTAAAGTTATCTTCATTGAAAAGTACAGTGCTTTTCCTTCAAAAATAAGGACATTTCAATGTGACCCCAAACTTTTGAACGGTAGTGTATGTATACACACACTCTCTATATTGCCAAAAAAATATTTGGCCACCTGCCTTGACTCACATATGAACTTGAAGTGCCATCCCATTCCTAACCCATAGGGTTCAGTATGATGTCGGTCCACCTTTTGCAGCTATTACAGCTTCAACTCTTCTGGGAAGGCTGTCCACAAGGTTGCAGAGTGTGTTTATAGGAATTTTCCACCATTCTTCGCAAAGCGCATTGGTGAGGTCACACACTGATGTTGGTCGAGAAGCCCTGGCTCTCAGTCTCCGTTCTAATTCATCCCAAAGGCGTTCTATCGGGTTCAGGTCAGGACTCTGTGCAGGCCAGTCAAGTTCATCCACACCAGACTCTGTCATCCATGTCTTTATGGACCTTGCTTTGTGCACTGGTGCACAGTCATGTCGGAAGATAAAGGGGTCCCACAAGGTTGGGAGCATGAAATTGTCCACAATGTTTTGGTATCCTGGAGCATTCAAAGTTTCTTTCACTGGAACTAAGGGTCCAAGCCCAACTCCTGTAAAACAACCCCACACCACAATTCCTCCTCCACCAAATTTCACACTCGGCACAACGCAGCCCAAAATGTTCTCCTGGCAACCTCAAAACCCAGACTCGTCCATCAGGTTGCCAGATGGAAAAGCGTGATTCGTCACTCCAGAGAACACGTCTCCACTGCTCTAGAGTCCAGTGGCGACGTGCTTTACACCACTGCATCCCACGCTTTGCATTGGACTTGGTGATGTATGGTTTAGATGCAGCTGCTCGGCCATGGAAACCCATTCCATGAAGCTCTCTGCGTACTGTACGTGGGCTAATTGGTAGGTCACATGAAGCTTGGACCTCTGTAGCAACTGACTGTGCAGAAAGTCTTTGCACTATGCGCTTCAGCATCCGCTGACCCCTCTCTGTCAAGTTTATGTGGCCTACCACTTGGTGGCTGAGTTGCTGTTGTTCCCGAACTCTTCCATGTTCTTATAATAAAGCCCACAGTTGACTTTGGAATATTTAGGAGCGAGGAAATTTCACGACTGGATTTGTTGCACAGGTGGCATCCTATGACCGTTCCACGCTGGAAATCACTGAGCTCCTGAAAGTGGCCCATTCTTTCACAAATGTTTGTAGAAACAGTCTCAATGCCTAAGTGCTTGATTTTATACACCTGTGGCCGGGCCGAGTGATTAGGACACCTAATTCTGATCATTTGGATGAGCGGACAAATACTTTGGGCAATAAAGTGTATGTACAAATATTTGTTAATGTTGACCTTGGGTTGTGAACAAATAAATACTATTCAAAATTAAATGTTTTATTGGAATATACTCCAGAACAGTTGTCTTAAATGAGAACAAAAATAGCAATTTATCTTTAAAAAAAAAAATCCCCAAGACGCTTCCAAAATGCACTGAAGAGCTTTTTAGACAAAATATACATTGCATCAATTTATATTCTGCAGTCACCAATTGACTTAATAAATAAGACTGTGAAAAAACAAGTTGTACATATTTTAGGTATTCTTGTATATTTGAAATAAAAATCTAAGTTCTTTAAACAAACTCTCGATGGCATCTTCTGCAGTGCATCCATACAAAACATTATCAACCCCTAAAAACAAATGAACAAAAAAAAACATGAGTAACAGTGTAAATAATGGTTATACAATAATAACGTTTTTTTTTTAATATAAATCAACATTGTAAAAGCAGATAACTATATAGACAATACAAATGTACAGATTACATTCGGTCTGGGCTTCGGATAAAGGGAAGCAGTAACCGAGAAAGGAGACAACTCGAGGTTAACCTTTCTGTACTGATTGCCAATTGGAGATCTAGGCACATGTCTTTCATAGAGAACACTCATGAAAATGTACATTTAAAAAAAGTAGGTCAGGAAGAGCCACATGCTGGTTGCAATCCTCAAAGTCCTTTCATAAGCACACACACGCTATATCAATGCTGGCTAATGTACAGAGCTCCTTAGGTCAGTGGTTTATATACTGAACAAAAATATAGACGCAACATGTTGGTTTTTTCTCCCATTTTTCGTGAGTTGAACTCAAATATCTAAAACTTTTACTATATACACAAAAGACGTATTCCTCTCAAATGTTCACAAATATGTGTTAGTGAGCACTTCTACTTTACCAAGATAATCCATCCCACCTCACAAATGTGGCATATCAAGATGCTGATTAAACGGCAGAATTAATGTACTGGTGTGCCTTAGGCTGCCCAAAATAAAAGGCCACTCTGAAATGTGCAGTTTTGCTTTATTGAGGTCTGGGGGTGTCAAAGAGCAGTCAGTATCTGGTGTGACCACCATTTGCCTCATGCAGTGAAACACATCAACTTCGCATAGAGTTGATCCGGTTGTGGATTGTGGCCTGTGGAATGTTGGTCCACTCCTCCTCAATTGCTGTGCGAAGTTACTGAATATTGGCAGGAACTGGAACACGTATACGCCGATTCTCAGCATCCCAAACATGCTCAATGGGCAACATGTATGGTGAGTATGCTGGCCAGAAATTGCACCCAGACCCTTGCAACATGGGGCCGTGCATTGTCATGCCGCCACATGAGACGATGGTCTCGGGTGACTGGCACAATAATGGGCCTCAGGATCTCGTCACGGTATCTCTGTGCATGCAAAAATGCTATCAATTGTGTTCGTTGTCCGTAACATATGCCTGCCCATACCACAACCCCACCTCCACCATGGGCCACTCAATTCACAACGTTGACATCAAGGTTGACGTCACACACGCTGTTTGCCAACTGCCCAGAAGTAAAAACTGGGATTCATCCGTGAATAGAACACCTCTCCAACATCCCAGACGCCATTGAATATCAGCATTTGCCCACTCAAGTCAGTTACGACGACCAACTGCAGTCAGGTCGAGACCCCGATGAGGACGACAAGCATGCAGATGAGCATCCCTGAGAGTTTGTCGGGTTTCTGCAGAAATTCTTTGGTTCTGCAAACTAATTGTTGCAGCAGCTGTCCGGGTGGCAGGTCTCAGACAATCATGGAGGTGCACCTGCTGGATGTGGAGGTCCTGGGCTGGTGTGGTAACATGTGGTCTGCGTTTGTGAGGCCGGTTGGATGTACTTCCAAATTCTCTGAAACGACGTTGGAGACGGCTTATGGTGGAGAAATGCACAATCTGGATGTGGAGGTCCTGGGCTGGTGTGGTAACGTGTGGTCTGCGTTTGTGAGGCCGGTTGGATGTACTTCCAAATTTTCTGAAACGCCTTTGGAGACTGCTTATGGTGGAGAAATGAACAATTACCGTATTTTTCAGACTATAAGTCGCAGTTTTTTTCATAGTTTGGCCGGGCTCCAGTGCGACTTATTTATGTTTTTTTCCTTCTTCATTATGCATTTTCGGCAGGTGCGACTTATACTCAGAAAAATACGGTAATGGGCAACAGCTCTGGTGGACAATCCTGCAGTCAGCATGCCAATTGCACACTCCCCCAAAACCTGCATCATCTGTGTTATAAAACTGCACATTTCAGCGTGGCCTTTTATTATGGGCAGCCTAAGGCACACCTGTGCGATAATCATGCAGTTTAATCAGCATCCTGATATGCTACACCTATGAGGTGGGATGGATTATCTTGGCAAAAAAGAAATGCTCACTAACACGGATTTATGAAAAACTATTTGAGAGTAGTAGGTATTTCGTGTACATAGTAAAAGTTGTAGATCTTTGAGTTCAACTCATGAAAAATAGGAGTAAAAACAGAAGATTTGCATTTATATTTTTGTTCAGTGTAGTGCTGCAGTGCGCTTAAAGGGGGACTTGCATCAAGCCTCCAAAGTAGAAAAACATTCAGATTTTCTGACAAACCCAAAACAAGTGGCATGATGCCCAGCCACCCAAATTAAAATACAAGAGGAAACATTTATTGTGGATGACTTAGAACACACCCCAAATGAGATCGGGATGCGGTATGTCCTAATTCCTTTCCAATTGTTCTGTCTTGTGCCCTCATGTGTTGATTCAGTGCAAGAGGAAAACACGATTTGGACTTCAAATCTTCTTTTGTTCACTCATGCAGACATCCTCGTGAGTATTTCAGCAACACAAACCCACCTCCGTGATCCAGTTTGGCTTACTTTCTTTCGACAATCTTTTGGATATTCTCTCGCATATAAACATCAACAGGAACTTCAGAGCGTCTTCACCTCAGGAGTTGGAAGAGCTATGTACAGATAGGTTGAGTTTTTTAAAAATATATTGAGAGTGTGCATGTATATATAGTGGTAGTTGGTTCACTGAGGCCTTGGCTCTCCGTGGACTCGGAAGCGATACAAGCAGGTGTAATCTGGATGTCCCCAATTAGACAACACGCGCACCTCTATAATCTGGAAGGCCTTGGCAGTCGGCTCCTGAAAGGCAAGGGAATCTTTGCTCTGTACACAGAATACCATTTTTATTTGATGTTCTGAACATTATAGTTGAAATTACCTGAACGGGGAAAATCTGCATTGATTCTCCATCTTCCTGGTAAGTGTAATGACCAAGCAAATCGCCCTCTTCTTGATACTCATCATCTAGACCCTGTACATGAGCCAACATCCAAATTTTATCATTGATATTTTAAGGTTAAAAACACCTGTTTTGTTTTTTTTTTAAAAAAGAAAAAAGTTGTGTTCCTTACAAAGACTGTGAAGTTCTGAGGGGCGCTGGTGATGTTTCCAGTCGGTGACAGGGCTTTGGCGATGTGCTCCAAGCAAAAGGATGTGGGCTTGATCCTTAGTGAAAGCCTGATCACCAGATAACCCTGCGAGCCTTTGAAAGCCCAGCAGTTACCCGGGTACATGTCAGGCTGATGGAGGGGCGAAGAGAAGCATTTATTCATCATTTACTAAAGTGATCTTAATGTTATCACAATGACACGTGGCTTTACCTGGATGACAACTCGCGGCGACTGGGAGAAGTACCAGAGTGGGAGACCAAACAGGCTCATGAGGGCCGTCTTGGTTTCATACGTTTCAGAGCAGCGAGTACTGAGGATACTGCCACCTAAACACAATTACAGTAATTATCGCACACTACTTCTGGATGGCATAAACTAGTACATAAATGACATAGAAATAAATGAATAGAGGACTGTAATGGTAGTTACATCACAGCATATCAATCCTACATACTATACATTGGAGATAGGGTTGGGCGATATTCAATATATGTAAATGATATCAATTTGGCCGACAATAAGGTTTTAAATAATTATCGTTATATTGTGATTATGCATGATAAGAAAACAAAATGTATGGTGTTAAGCGGTGCAAGGACAAATTGTGAAGCAAAATTAAAATTATATCAAGCGGAAATGGATAAGAGTATATGAAACTAAGTTCTTGGGAATAATAATTGATCATAAATTATGTTGGAAACCGCAGATTGAATATATAAAGGGAAAAATATCCAAATCTAGAGCTGTCCGATAATGGCTTTTTTGCCGATATCCGATATTGTCCAACTCTTAATTACCGATACCGATATATACAGCGGGGGGTGTATATTGTAGCGTCCCGGAAGAGTTAGTGGTGCAAGGGGTTCTGGGTATTTGTTCTGTTGTGTTTATGTTGTGTTACGGGGCGGATGTTCTCCCGAAATGTGTTTGTCATTCTTGTTTGGTGTGGGTTCACAGTGTGGCGCGTATTTGTAACAGTGTTAAAGTTGTTTATACGGTCACCCTCAGTGTGACCTGTATGGCTGTTGACCAAGTATGAATTGCATTCCCTTGTGTGTGTTAAAAGCCGTAGATATTATGTGACTGGACCGGCACGCAAAGGCAGTGTCTTTAAGGTTTATTGGCGCTCTGGACTTCTTCCTACGTCCGTGTACACGGCTGCGTTTTAAAAAGTCATAAATTTTACTTTTTGAAACCGATACCGATAATTTTGAAACCAATAATTTCCTATATTACATTTTAAAGCATTTATCGGCCGATAATATCGGCAGTCCGATATTATCGGACATCTCTATCCCAATCAATTGCTATTCTTTATAAAGTAAGACACATGCTGAATAAGAAATGTCTGCAAATGTTATATTATTCTTTTATTTTTCCATATCCAACATATTGTGTTGAAGTTTGGGGAAATGTTTATAAAACAAACAGACCCAATAATTAAACTTCAAAAAAGGTTAATTAGAATAATACACAAAGCGTGCTACTATGAACCTACCAACCCCATTATTGATAAGTTCTAATGTGTTAAAACGTTCAGATATTGTGTTTTTAAAAACAATGGAAATTGTGTTTCGAGTAAAGAACAACAGCCTTCCAGGTTGTATTCTTAAGTTATTTCAATTAAGAGGAGACAACTATAATTTACGGGGGATATTGATTTTTGAAATAGATAAAGTAAGAACGAATATAAAATACAAACGTTTTTCAGCTTTAGGAGTTTAATAATGGAACAAGCTCATTGATGAGTTGAAGACATGGAGTTCTTTGTTTAGGTTTAAGAAAGCCTTGAAAGGTAAAATAAGGGGAAATTATAAAATATAGCAACGATTACTTTCATCCCATTGATTTTTTGAATGTTGATGTTCCAGGCAATCTAATTTTCAGTGAATGTATAGGATTGGCAAATATAAGCCTATTCCTTTTTCGGTCATTCTTTTTCTTTTTGTACGTGTATGTGTATGTGTATGATTGGTAATATGTATAATCTGTGCTGTTAAATTGATCACACAAAATGGTTGATTATGTGACCGAAATACACTCATTTCATTTCCTTTCATTTCATGTTGATGACACATTGCAGCTGTGTCCTGCAAAATTGACCACCTCAACGCAGTGTAGAGTCCTCGCTAGCGGCTAACATCCCTCCACAGTGCAAAGCCACTTCTACGTCAGCAATCCTCACCTACATAGTGGCAAATAAACTATGTTTCTTACCAAATTATGGCTAAACATTCTAATCTACACGATACACCATAGGAGAATATGCTAACCGCAAGCTAGAGCGGATTAACATGAACAAATATCGACAGTAACATTTTCAAGTATAGTATCAATACAGGGTCGATACTACAGTAGTTTTTATCACAAAATCTTTTGTCATTTTTTGTTATTGTGGCTTCCTTCCACCTCCAAAGACATGCACGTGGGGATACGCTGAATGGCAACAGTAAATTGGCCCTCGTGTGTGAATGTGAGTGTAGCAACTTGTCCAGGGTGTACCCTGCCTTCCGCCCAAGTGCAGCAGGGATAAGCTCCAGCCCCCCCACCCCCGCGACCCGAGACGGATAAGCCGTAGAACATGGATGGATGGATGGATGGACAAATGGGCCTATCGTTGGTTCCTGACGTCGCTTTCATCATAAAGCGATTGTTGTGAAAAGGGTGGGTAAGGAAAAGGCTGTTGTTAGGATGTGCGCTGTCTAATATATTCCGGGTAAAACATTTCTACACATTTGTTCTGTTTGTCACCGTAATGTTGGCAAATGTACATATTTTGAAACTTATGGAAATATAAAATTAAATAAACTATAAATAGTATTTAAAAACATTTTTTTCATTACATTTTTATTGACATCCAGCATCAGACATTCCTATCCATTACATCATATTTACATACAACATATATTGTTGTCTGCCCTAAATGTAAAAAAATATATATATATATATATATATATATATATATATATATATATATATATATATATATATATATATATATATATATATGTATATATATATATATATATATATATATATATATATATATATATATATAATCAGTATTTTAAAAATAAAAAAACGTGGCTCGTTACTGCTTATTATGCAATAGTGATGGGAATTCGTAAAGTAGGTCCCTGGACAGAGGTGGGCTTTAAGGGCTAAAACAAAAAGAGTTAAACCAAATCCATTAGTAGGAAATAAATCATATATCTAATTTATAGTTTTAGATCACCATCTTGTGGTTTCGCCTGATTATAATTTTAAATAAAAAACGTAATCATTCAATGATATTGAACATTATGTGTTCTAGTATCAAGTAGTGGAACAACATAATAAAACAAGCTTAGTACATTTTAAGACAAGTGTAGATATTAACATGTTCCAGCAAAAAGTAACCATCCATTAACATGAATAAATTAGCAAGTAGTTTTATAATAGTTTTGAAATGATTGAATATGTGACTGCATACATCAGCTGCAAAAGTAGGAGCCTTTGTAACTCCTTTTGAAATGGTTCTATTATCATTTACCAAGTATAATGTTACATATATATCGTTTTGGCAGGAGGCTGCAATATATATCGCAATATATACATATGTAAGGAGAGTAATAAATGATTGTAGATTTAACACTGGTGCTCACTGCATCCTCTCATCTAGGTCAGCAGACATCTGTATAGAGCTTTCAGTCTGGCTACATAAAACATAATATATTGATACCGACAGTATGGAAAGCAAGCAAGCTAACCCCCTTGCCTCCATTATGGGGTTAGCTATGGACTGGTCATGAGGATCACGGCTTTCCTTACCTCCAGACTCCAGAGCATAGTCCACCAGACCAGTCCTGTCCTGAGAGTAGAGCTTCAACGCATTCTGGACAATCAGCTTTACATGCTGGGATACAGAACATTGAAATGTTAACATCAAATAAAAGCCCAAAACTAATATGAAGCAGTTTAAACACATCACCTCTTCTGTCAGCCCTTCGGCTGCAGCAGCTATATGCACAGAGTCGGTCACTGTGTGCGCCAAAGACGCCTTGTACTCTGTCTCAATGACAGTCTGAGCTCGGTTAAGCTCCAGCTGCATGGACACGTTCCTCATGATTCTCTGTTCCAGAGAGGTGAGCCATGCCTGCAGATCGGGCGTGCTCACGTAGCGCTGAGAAAGCCAGAGGACCAGAGACTCTGGCACCTCCCCTTGACCCTCTCCCGACGAGCCGCTGCCATAGAACAGAGCATGCAACTCCTTACGCACCTGGGAGGACACCTGCGCAGTTATCTGGAAAGAGGACACGTCAAATTAAAACTGCTATGAAACGGAAGTGAAAAAAGGGAGCTGTATATCGAAGGCAGGGGTCGGCACCCAAAATGTTAAGAGAGCCATATTGGACCAAAAAATAGAAAAAAATAAATCTGTCTGGAGCCGTAAAAAATGTAAAGCCTTATATAAGTGTTTTAATGAAGGCTACACATGATGTGTCTATATTAGCTATAATAGCCTACATCACAGTGTGTCGCAGGCTGACGCAAATCTTCGTTGCCAGAAATGTTGAAATTGAATATTTATTCTACATTTTTACATTAGTAAAATGCAGGCTTCTCAGAGGGTGAGATAACTCCTTGAAATTACTGGCTTAGACTGGCCAAAAGTATAGATGTGTTTGTCCAAGCTAAAGGAAACGGTCGGCCGTCTTCTTTTACTGAATTTATTAAAATGTTTGCAAGCGGGGTAATGTTTGCTGTGGTCTGGAACAACATGGCACACAAACAACTATCAGAAATGCAGCCAATATTACATAGAGATAATGTCTCATGAAACATGCAAATATAAATCAAATACGCACAAGATATAAGCAAAGGAAATTAAATGAGCTCAAATATACAAGGCATAATGAAGCAATATGTACATACAGCTAGGGATGTCCCGATCCGATATTTGGATCGGATCGGCCGCTGATATTTGCCAAAAAATGCGTATCGGCAAGGCATGGGAAAATGCCGATCCAGATCCAGTTTTAAAAAAAATTCCGGTCCGTGTTTTCCAACGCACCGATTTAAATAATACATTCCACTTTTCTGCTGCTCCCTAATTTCCGTTCCGCATTTTCCAGCACACCTTCAACACATCCACAAGTGTGTGTCCTAACCGTTAAGACGGCCATGTGAATTAAAAGTTACCGGTAAAAATGTCAGCTGTCTCTGTGCGATATAGAAAATAGGACGAGACTTAAAACCAGGGGAGACAGGGCCTTCTCTGTGGTCGGCCCTAAGCTCTGGAACACTCTGCCCCTCCATGTTCAAACTGCTTCCACAGTGGAGTGTTTTAAGTAAGGCTGCAGCTAACGATTATTTTTCTATCGATTAAGCTATAGATTATTTTTTTCGATTAATCGGTTAATCTATAGATTATTTTTTCGATTCATCTATAGATTATTTTTCCTTTTACCGATTATTTTTTACTTTATTTTATTTAAAATGAAGATGAAAAAATAAAAGTAGACCAGTTTTTTCAAAAGGCATGGCTTTTATTTACAAAAAAAAAAAGTATGGCCACTCAGTCAACATTGACAACAACATGACAAAATATTCTGTAACAATGTAAACATTTAAAACTTTTAACATTTAACAAAATTAAAAGTAGCTTATTTGCTTTTTAATGTGCAAATATAAAAGTAAACATCCAGTGCAAATCTTAATATTCTGCAATAGTATAAGCATTTCAAAAGTAAAAGTATTGCTTATTTTGCTTTAAAATGTGCAAAAATAAAGATAAACATCCAATACAAAAAAGTGCAAAACAAAATATTCTGTAACAACAGTGTAAACATTTCAACAAAGGTGAAAGTATTGCTTATTTGCTAAAATGTGCAAAAATAAAGATAAACATCCAATACAAAAAAAGTGCCAATCTAAATATTCTGGAGCACTGTAAACATTAAGTATTGCTTTTAAAATGTGCAAAATAAACATCCAGTCCAACACAGTACACAATAACCAATTCTACTCATTCCAGTGAGTGACTAACAGTTGTAATGAAGAAAGGTTAGCATGTCTACTTGCTTTGCTTCTTTTCTTGTTTACAATATTCCCAGCAGCTGAAAATAGGCGCTCAGAAGGGGTCGATGTGGCTGGAACTGAGAGGTAATTAGCCTTCACCTCAAACCAGGACTGCGAGCGAGCTGAGCTGCGGTTTAAGTTTCTAGTAGGTCAACGGGCTCATAGTGATGTTACTAGTAGTTGACTGGGAGGTGTTTATTATCATTTGGGGAGAGTCCGCTGCCTGATGCTCACCTGCTAAACACCTATCTGCTCCACGCTGAAGCGCTGACTACATGCGCTCTGAATACACACTGCTGATTGGCTGATAATGCTTCGTGTGTACCAATCAGATGGTTGTGTGGGTGGGACAATGCTGCGTGTGTACCAATCTGATGGTTGTATGGGTGGGACAATGCTGCGTGCTGAGACAGAGGCAGAGGAGCAAAGCAACTTGTTAAGACTTTAGCAGCTAAAGTTAGCTTTAGCTTAGAAACTCGTTCGGTACACCCCCGTACCGAACCGAAAGCCCCGTACCGAAACGGTTCAATACAAAACACATACCGTTACACCCCTAGCAGATACAAATGACACATTCATGTTTTTGTGTAATGATGACAACGTATGCTAACGCGGACGATTGACTAGTTGATGGTTGATGGTTTTCTTTTCAAATGTTCGTTCATAGCCGTTGTGCTGCTATGATAGGCCATTTCCGCTCGACACAGTGTGCATACAACAACATTAGGCTGTGTATTGAAATACTCCCACACTTTTGACGACTTTTGGCGTGCGTTTTTCCCCTCGCTCGCAGTCTGCTTTGCGCTCCGCCATGACGGTAGTGTGACGTAAATATGCGACGCGTCGACGCACAGAAACGGCGTCGACGTATTTACGTAACCGATGACGTCGACTACGTCGACGCGTCGTTTCAGCCTTAGTTTTAAGTCTCGTCTTAAGACCCACTTTTATTCTTTGGCTTTTAACACTACGTGAGTTGTGTGGTCTTCTGTCCTCTGTTGTCCTCTGTGTTTTTTTTAAATTAATTTTGATGTCTATTTTACTGTTTTAATTGGTTTTACCCTTTAAAATCGTTTTTAATCATATTTATTTTTTATATTGTTTTTGTATTGGTTTTCTATTCATTTATTCTTTGTTTTTATTCAGTCATTGGTGTAGCATAATATTGTTTTTAATATTGTTTTTAACATGGCTGTGCAGCACTTTGGAAACATTCTTGTTGTGTAAATGTGCTATATAAATAAAGTGGATTGGATTGGAGAAAATGACTATATCGTGATATTCGAGTATACGTTCTCACGCAGTTGCTTTTAGCTGCTAGCATTACACGACAGGCTCTTCCCACTCCTTCTTGTGTCTGCTTCTCACAGACAGCAAGCGCACCTTCTTACACACGTCACATACTGTCACGTCATACGTCACATACGTATACGCACTCTCCCAGCAGAGAGGTAGCAGCATGGCTAACAATAGCTGTGATGCTAGCGTAGCCGTGTGAGCGGTAATGAAGGAAGAATTAATTAATTCCCAAGAAAAACAGCAGGGGGTCCATCGTCTGGCGGTGGTTTGGCTTCAAGTGGGAATATGTCAAACAGACAACCGTAATTTGTCAAGTGTGGGGCAAAAGCGTTGCTATAAAAAGTAGCATTACTGCTAATATGTAGCATCATTTGAAAAGTCCCCTGCTAGAAAATGAAGAGTGTTTGAAACTCCGCACGTCAACATCCCCATTGTGTATTATTCAAACTCACCTAATTCAGCTGGCTAGTTGTTATCAAGAGTATTAAAACCCTTTTCAACATGAATCTGACAACTAAGTAGGCTAAATAACTTTAAACTTTAATACATGCTAGGCCAGTATCGGTATCGGATCGGAAGTGCAAAAACAACATCGGTATCGGATCGGAAGTGCAAAAACCTGGATCGGGACATCCCTACATACAGCTAGCCGAGATAGCATGTTTGCATCGATTAGCTTGCAGTCTTGCAGCGACCAAATATGCCTGATTAGCACTCCAACAAGTCAATAGCATCAACAAAGCTCATTTTTGTGCATTCACGCACATCATAAAAAGTTTTGGTGGACAAAATGAGACAAAGGAGTGGCATAAAACAAGTCTTCCTCTGGCAGCGTCGGAGAAAGTTATACATGTAAACAAAATACATTAAGTTCAATGACCGCCACAATTAGTAGGACAAAACGGTGTTCACCAAATACTCTCATCAGTGAAGCATGTTTAGTATAACAGTGGGATTTCTAACAATTAGGAAGGTTTGTGTCATGTGTGTCCTCCTACAGAAACTATATTAAATCAAAAATACATATTTTTTCCCTCATCTTTTTACATTTTCATACATTTTTGAAAAAGCTCCAGGGAGCCACTAGGGTGGCGCTAAAGAGCCGCATGCTTCTCTCGAGCCGTGGGTTGCCGACCCCCCGATCTAAGGGGATGAGTTGCAAACTTACCGTCTCCTGCAGCGAGTCCAGCTGCTCACACTTGCCCTTACATCCCATAACACCTTGCAGGTCCTGCTTGATTCTGCCCAGGTCCAACTCAAGTCTTTGTACCTCTGCCAGCAAAGCATCATGGTCCTCCTGCTGCACAAACACACTGTGGCAAAGACAACACACAGTATAGTTTAATGAAGGTAGATTTTATCATGATAGCGCTAACAAGTGTTGTTTGTACCTAAGGGGAGGTGTGTCTTCTACCGGAGCGACAAATTCCTTTTTCATGTCCTCTTTCTCAAGCTCATATTGCCGCTGTTTCTGCTGCACCCCCTAACACACAGTGGAACAGAATGGGTCACTTTTATGAAACACAAAATACACAGTGTATCTCATTACAAACTGGTGCATTTACAGATACAGTCACTGGTCTTGTGAGATCCAAAACAAAATAATGAAGTTATGAATGACACTCTAAGAGGTAGTCATTTACAATGTGTTTTACAGTTGGCAGTAGTATAAAAGCACATTGCATCTCGGGATGTAACGAGAGGTGTGGTACCCAAGGAACAAGGGTCCCACGCAGGCAGGTTTATCCAAGTGTTGTTATAAATCAGGGTTTTTGGATTATTTTAATCTAATATGGTAATAGTCACCGTCGGGAGTTTTATCCAAGTGTTGTTATAAATCAGGGTTTTTGGATTATTTTAATCTAATATGGTAATAGTCACCGTCGGGAGTTTTGCCATTGTCATCCTTATTACAGTTAATCATTATGTCCCTAATTGCATCGAAAACTGGGATTATTATTGTGTGAAGGTGAATCTTTGATAAAGCTATTACTAGATTGTGTAGGCCCAGTGTTGGCGTTAATCAGAATCAGAAATACTCTATTAATCCCTGAGGGGAAATTAAAGTTAACTAGTTAACGGCGTTTTTCTGTCTTTTTAAGCATTGAAATCAGAAAGGACGCGAAATTCCGTAAATCCACCAGTCCCTTGGACACTGATTTTTTTTTAACCGATTATCGCTTTCCGCCGGTGTTTAGTTTAGTTTAGTTTATATTTGCCGGGTCAAGTTATTAATTATTAATTATTGGTCGACTTCAAAGTCATGCACTTTCCGGTACAATTTCTTACATTTTGATTCGCCGAAAGTGTTATCGATCACAAATACTGCATTTCCGGTATTAGGACTCCCGGGTGTTACTGTTTTCGCATGGCGAGAAATAAACCCAAGAAGCGAAGCTTCAATGAAAAGTGGCTTCAGGAGCCACTTTTCAGCAAATGGCTCACTTATGAAGATGGAAGGATGTTTTGCACGCCATGTAAACGGGCTAAGAAAAAGAACACCTTTACGACCGGGTGCACTGATTTTCAAACATCCAGCCTCACCAGGCACCAAGAAACACCCTCCAATTTGGGTCCCTACAATTACGCTCTTTGGTCAGAATGACGAGACCGTCGATTTGTTACAACTCTTTATTTATGTTTTCCACAAAGCCAAGCGGACATCCACCATGCTATTAACACTCCTGAGTCCTGAACATGCTAGCGCTCCCTCTCCTAACTTGCCCACTTACTTACACATGTCACTCACCCCACATACCGCCATTCTTAAAGGGGAACACACAGCTTATGGCCATCACCAAGCCAGAGATGAAATGCTAGAAGCATTGAGTGCCACTGTATTAAATGACATTGAAACTAACTTGCAAAATTCTAAGTTTGTTGGCATTATTTGCCATGAAAGGTTTTTAAACGACTGATGATGAGAACAGTCAATTCAATTTGTCATATGTATGTATGCCCTGGCACACCATTATCATCATTTTATGACCGAAGAAAAAAACGTTTTCCACTTTTATACTGAAATAAATAACCCTACAACTTATTAAATAAAAATAGAGAAAAAAATACCGGCAGCGGTAAAGTTTCGATCCATGAAGGAAAGAAGAAAGTGAATTAATGTTTATAACTGGATACATTTACAAATGCATAAAAATGTGTTTTCTTTTGTATAATTTTTTTAATGAATTAAGTAACGTTGATGACAACCTTTTTCCAAAACACAATATAGAATGTGAGATATAACAGGATAATTGTTTTCAAAACAGTAACAATAAATCTGGACCCCAAAAATGTACTGTGGGTAGGGCTGGGCGATATATTGAATATACTCGATATATCGCGGGTTTGTCTCTGTGCTATATAGAAAATGACTATTTCGTGATATTCGAGTATACGTTCTCATGCAGTTGCTTTTAGCTGCGGGCATTACACTACAGACAGAGAGATAAAACAAGCGCACCTTCTTACATACGTCACATACTATCACGCCTCGCGGAGCAGAGAGGTAGCGGCATTAGCTGTTGTGCTAGCGGTGCGGTGCGAGTGGTAATACGAGAGAAAGAAGGTGCGAATATGGTAACAAATGAAGGAAGAATAATTAATTCCCAAGAAAAACAGCAGGGGGTCCATCGTCTGGCGGTGGTTTGGCTTCAAGCAGGAATTCGTTGAACAATTATGCGGCAAAAGCGTTGCTACAAAAGTAGCATGACTGCTAATTTGTAGCATCAATTGAAAAGTCACCCGCTAGAGAATGAAGAGTGCTCGAAACTCCGCATGTCAACATCTCCGTTCGGTACCACACCGACAAAATGCCCTAGCAACCATTTCCAGATCAACACCGTATGAAAATAATAGTCAACAACAGAAGGAGATAACGTCCGCAGGAACCTCTGACATAACGAAGGACATATACTATTTGATTTCCTATTATGCAGCTCATTTTTATTTGACACTTATTCAAATATCTTGTGTGACATCATGCACAAAAGTGCACTTTATCTGTTTTTAACTATTGTAGTGGCATTCTGTACAAAAAGTGCACTTTAATTTAGTGTTGTTTTGATATGTCATCTTAGTGACATCATGCACAAAAGTGCACTCATAGCTTGTTTTAAAATGTCTCTGACAATCTTGCACTTTCTGTTTTGAAATTACATGAATCTTTGTGCCACTGCTTAATAACTGTTAAATGAATACAGTTTTGGTAAATTGACTTAGTTGTGATTTCCCTCTCTGCATGAGAGTTTAAAATGAGCATACATTAATGCAGTATGAAGAAGTATGTAGACCCATAGAATCATCATACTGCTGTGATTATACGCATCAAGTGTTAATTCAAGGCTAAGGCAAAATATCGAGATGTATATCGTGTATCGTGACATGGCATAAAAATATGGAGATATTAAAAAAAAGGCCATATCGCCCAGCCCTAACTGTGGGACCCCATTCCTAGCGCCAACACTGAGGCCCTAATGTTGTAGCTAACAAGTCCATTATTGCATTGACATTGACATCCTTCTTCCTCTTTAGAAAGCTCTGAAGTGTTGTTGTGTGTACCTCAGTCTTGGAAGCCAAAGCGCTGAGCAGCAATTCCAAATCAGCTAAGCGTGTTGTTTGACTCTCTTGAAGCACTTTCAGCTGCTCCTCGCTCTGCACGGAAATGCAAAGAAACATTTCAGGCCAAACAAAACTCATGTAACTTGACACTCAATAATCAAGGCCAACATTAACCGTGTACCTGCACTCTGAGTATGCTGTCCTGCTTGAGATCTCCCCGCAGCACGCCCAACCTCTGCTCGAGCAGGGATGACACCCACAAGCCCAGTCTCTCCCTGTCTGTCTCGGTGTGGAGCTTCTCCTTCAGGCTGTTGTACAGACTCAATATGTCCGTGTGATGCTTCTCCTGCTTCTCGTCACTCTGTTGCACTCGTTCCCACAAAAGGGCGAGCTGGCGCTCCAAACGTTCAAGGCGTTCCAAGTCCAGACTCGGGACAACAATTGGCTGAGGGGAAAATGTTTTGACTCAGTATGCTAGTTTCTTTTAAAATTATAATTGACAATTGCTATCGAGCTTACTGGTGCCTGAGAAACCGTTGTGGCTGGTGTCTGAGCAATTGGTGACTCTGGTCTTGGTGAAAGAATTGGAGCAGCGGCAGGCACCAAGTTGGACAAGAAAGTAATGGGAGAGGAAGGACGCCACTCAGTGATGTTTACGGCTGGGAGGAAGGCTAAGAGGGCAGCGGTGGACGGACCCCACAGCCACAAAGCTGCATGAGAATAAAAGGAGTTCATAACAAAATAAGCAGTGAAGTTGTGAAGCGAAGTGAAGTGAATTATATTTATATAGCGCTTTTCTCTAGTGACTCAAAGCGCTTTTACATAGTGAAACCCAATATCTAAGTTACAATTAAACCAGTGTGGGTAGCACTGGGAGCAGGTGGGTACAGTGTCTTGCCCAAGGACACAACGGCAGTGACTAGGATGGCGGAAGCAGGGATTGAACCTGGAACCCTCAAGTTGCTAGAACGGCCACTCTACCAACTGAGCTATACCGCCCCTGTTGCTAGGTATGCGTCCTGCGTCTGACGCAAAAACATCTAAAAGGACGTAGCAAACTCATGATCCATGCATACCAGGGACACATCTTATTTTCACTATGAAGAACACTTTATTGTGAACAACCACTCGTGTTTTGAAATCACGATAACTAGCAAAAAGCATTGGAGACCAAGCAGCCAACCAAGACAAAGTTTGTTAATGACTGAAAAGAGGGCTTACTGTGTTCAGTTAATTCTACAGTTAAGTAAACGCGCTCAGGTGCTGAGAGCGATGGACAGAGAGAAACCTCTTTCTCCCTGTTTGAAGCGAGAGATGAAACAAAAATTCTGATTGGCGAACATGTCTGTCACTCAAAAGTCGGTGACAGCAGAGAAATAAAAATCTGCCTCATGCGGTTACGTCCATTCATCCATCCATTTTCTACCGCTTATTCCCTTCGGGGTCGCTGGAGCCTATCTCAGCTACAATCGGGCGGAAGTACCCTGGTTACGTTATCACACTAATTTAATAATGTCAATTTGATGTTGATTAATCGTGCAGCCCTAACTGCAGTGTTTCCCACACATTCATTTATTTGTGGCGGCCCGCCACGAAAGAATTACGTCTGCCACAACTCGGATTTTCTTAATTTTTATTTTCGGGATTTGAATGCATTTATTTTGAAAGGACAGCTGGAGAGAGACGGAGGAGGGGGGAGAGAGGGTGAGAGGGTGAGAGGGGGGATTGACGCGGAGCAAAGCGACTGTCAGGTGGCATCGAACTGGGTCGCCGCAGCGGGTGCTCTACCAGGTGAGATAGGTTATAGCTGCATCGCTCGCGGCTCGTCATATATTTAACGTTAATCCGCGATTTCACCGAGCGTTTCACTGACGGTGAGCAGCCTGACGCTGCTTCATTAACACCGCCGCTCACTGTTTGACTCGGGGGCCGGGGCAGACGCACGCAATAACAGTCACCTGTTACCATACCGACGAGCTAACGTGTCCAGGTTATAACCCTGTTGTCAATAAACACACGTGGAGACGGTGCTTCAGATACTAATTTGATACTGCAGTAGTTATCTTTTGTGTATTCATTATGTAAAATGGATGGATGGATGGACTTTTAAAACAAAACTGTTATTATTAATTAGTAAGTATACATTTTTTTAGCCTTTTTAGAGAAAATCATATCATTGTAGTAAATTATGCAAATTACTCGATGATGTCATGGTGACCACGCCCATAGCCACGCCCCCATCGCCACAGGTATCTTGACAATTTATGGGAAACACTGAACTGGATATAATTCTTATGACACTATGGAAAGTTAGCGCCCTCTAGGCACCCCCGTAAAGGTTGTAAACAGACCCTTTTATTGGGGACCCGCTGAATATTCCCTATGGATTCCAGAGATTCACTAAATTGAAAACCTATCAACATCACTGAATTAGTATGCGTTTCACTGTTAATATGAGGGTGTAGGACTAGAAGTATAGACAAGAAGCCCAAGGCCGGCTGACCTGAATGTGTCTCCTGATTAGTTGCATACACTTGGGATGTGTGCTGGTTAAAAAATCTACTGCTGCACTACCAACTGTTTAAAAAAAAAAGCTACTTACCTAAGAGGAGCAGAAGGGGCAGAAGAAGCAGGAGAAGCTTCCAGAGTTTGGGAAGGCATCTGAAAGTTACACATTGGTAAATTAAAACCCAAACTGACAAAAAGACAAGAAAAAATTAATAAGGAACCATTAGTTTGGTTGTTGCATTTACCGTGTCAGAAAGAAGACATTGAGAATACACATGAGGGACACGAGCTGGTACCAGCCAGTGGCAAGAATCCACAGCAGACTCCGGCCCGCCTTCACTGATGAGATTGAAGTAAAAGAGGATGAGCACATTTTCAGACCCACGTGAGAGAACACTTGACCAACCTGGTGCTGTTACAGCCGTCCACAATAGTGTGAGGATCCTCTGTGTCATTGTCCCAACACTTGAACCCAAAGCTTTAGCACCTCTCGCCACAAAATAACCCGGCTGGAGGAGGCAGTGACCTGGAAACGGGTGACAGTCACTGCATATTAGTCTATATTTCAAAAAGCTTGTATACTCTCATAATGATCATCTCAGGTCAACCTGTGTAAGCCAGTAGGCTCCACAGCGCCCCCACCAAGCGCTGAGACCTGGAGGACTGTGTGAGGAGGACGGTCTGTGTCTCAGAGAACTGCTTCCCTTTACAGTCATCACCTGTGTGCACCAAAAATGATGGCAAGCAAAAACAAAACAAACAGCATGACTCAACCCACGTGTAAAAATGTGCAAAACAAATTGAGATAGCACAAATAAAAAATGTGTCACAAACAAACCGGATTACAAGCATGGACATTGAACAGAAAATAAATCAGAGCTGTTTTGTTTGGGTGTGCTGCCAAGCACCAGAGTGAGTTCACTAAAAATAATCATCTATCATACTAAAAATAATCATCTATCATTATTGACAGGCTGCTGAACAGGAAAAGCAGTTCACACAACCTCTGCAGAATAATCTTAACACAGGTCATGCATGTTTAACGCTTTGTCAATCGGCAGACAACAGGCAGTTGACCTGTGGTTCGAGTGTGTGTGTGTGTGTGTTCTGGCAATGCTTACTTAATGGGGACATCGCTGTTTACACAGTCACCTTTAGGGGACCTCTGACGGTATGGGGACAAAAAAACAGGTCCCCTAAAGGGAAACCTTTTTAAATGATAGTCAGATCCATTCTGAAGATGCCTAAGTGCTTTAAGCTTTGGTTAGTTTGAGTGTGAGACATTTGCACAGCATTTTTGGATTTTTTAAATTTATTTATTTATTTTATTTTATTTTATAAATGATCCTCAGTAGTCACGTACAAATTTGTGTGAATTATGCAAAATTATTTAAATTTGGTCCCTATGAACCGTATGAACTCTTTTTCCCCAAGGTCCCCAGTAAAAATGATCGGCACATTACTTCATCAATCCAGAGATTTAAAGACGTGTATGAGCTAGCTGGGCAGTGGCTATTTTACCACATTTTTTTTTATGCCTCCACAACCTGTAGAAAGGGTGGTCCCCACAAATGATGATCAAAAACTTGGTCCCCATTCCAAATGATAACCAGTGTGTGTGTGTGTGTGTGTGTGTGTGTGTGTGTGTGTGTGTGTGTGTGTGTGTGTGTGTGTGTGTGTGTGTGTGTGTGTGTGTGTGTGCGTATGCTTACACAGGGAACCATTGAGATTGAGATGTGATGCATCTTCATTTGCTAGATCATTTACTACATTCATGCTCCCGCAGAAACTTGAGTGAGCTGAAAGTTGAAAAGAAGAAACGTCAACAACAAACTAAATGAAAGTGCCTAATGGAAAGCCTTGTTCAATTCAGATTTTTTTTGCTAATATGTAACGTGAATCAGATTTTTTAACAATGCAATAAGGTATAAAAGAAAGGGCATCTCTATCCTCCTTCAAATCCGCAATAAAAGTTCACCTCCAGGCAGCTACAACCCTAAACTAACACCCTCCCCGGATTGCTAATAATCAAATGTAAACAATCAAATGCAGATACTTTTTCTTATGCCTTCTGATCTCTCTCTCTCTCTCTCTCTCTCTCTCTCTCTCTCTCTCTCTCTCTCTCTCTCTCTCTCTCCCTCTCCCTCTCCCTCTCTCCACTACTTGCTGTCCATATCCTACCCCCCCCCTCCACACCCCTGATTGTAAATAATGTACATAATTCAATGTGATTATCTTGTGTGATGACTGTATTATGATGATAGTATATATCTGTATCTGAATCATTTAAGTGGACCCCGACTTAAACAAGTTGAAAAACTTATTCGGGTGTTACCATTTAGTGGTCAATTGTACGGAATATGTACTTCACTGTGCAACCTACTAATAAAAGTCTCAATCAATCAATCAATCAATCCCAAATTTTTCAAATCTGACCCAGCCGTTTTTTGTATGTGGATATACAATGGATATGTATCGAATGCAACTGCAGTCCCAACGCTCATGTCACGTTCATCCGACCAATAAGTCATCAAATAGTGGTAAGCGTCAAATTTCGGTTGCAAAATAAATAGTTGACAAATGAGCAGAAAACCGGCGAAAATCATTTTAGGAACGCACATCAATGTTTCACAACTCCTGCCTCCAACTGCTCGCCAACCCGCTCTTCTGAACAAATATCGAAGCAAATGTACCTTAAATTAGGAGATCCAATATGCTTGGTTTCTTCCTTCTCTATCTTCTGCATCGCAATAATCCGGTTCAGAAAATAATTGACTCTGATTGCACAAAACTCTTGAAATTGCTACGACTGATCTAATACTCTTGAAGCCATGTACGTGTGACGTCATGATGTCATGTCTGTATGTGGGTCCAATTGCATTCACATTAGAAATCCAATTTTTTGAAATGTGAACAATTACATGAAATTTGACCAAAAAAAAAATCTGAAGTAGACATCCTACTCTGCAGTGTGAATGTAGGCAAAATGTCACACAAGGAAACAATTAATATACTCCTGAGAACCAGCATCCTCAGCAGACATTTTGTTATGTTTTTTGTCAGAATTATAAATCTTGGAAGAAAATAGCCCTGTTATGCAAAATAAATGACACATGTTTTTGCAAGGCAGGCAAGCAAAAATAATTTGATAAGTCATCCTTTATTACTTAACTAACTGATTAACTCGCCATACAATTAACCTTAAAAGTTTCCCAAACTAAAAGAGATTTTTGAATTGTTTTAAGGGGTTGTTACCTTGTACTTGAGAGTCTTCTGACTTGTTGCCAATCAATCTGCCCAGAGTGTTTTGCTTTAAAAGCCAAACTTGAGACAAACTGGAGGACATTGTCCGTCTCATGGAGTCTGTACATGATGCAAACACACCTGGTGACAAGCACAAATACAACTTATTCAAAACAGTAGTATTACTATCAAAAGACAAAAAGTTTAGGAGATAGAAGAAAAGAATTCCAATGCAAAACACTGAATTAGTTTTGAATAAAATTGGTCTGTTTACAATTTGCTTAAGATTCCATTTTTAAACAAACCCCAAAAAAAGCAAGAACACCACCAGCACATAGTTTTTTAAGTGTCTATATTTCTCACAATTATTAATTATATTGAATAAAATTGCTCATCAGGGCTTCCGGTTGGCGACAAGATGGAGTAGTCGCACTTTTTTCACGCTCCCGCAAATTTCACTCCTACCATTCTGTATAGCTCGACTGAATGCAGTAACTGCTACTAACGTTTTAATAGTACTAATACCTTTTCGCGCTAAATGAGAAAATGTCTAACAGAGCCAAAAAGGAGGAGCAAAGGAAGGAGGATCTGGCGGCAAGTACCATCATGGCTACGCTAACTACAATGCTAGCGGACCACAAGACTTCTCTCTCGTCGGAGTTTAACTCCGCCTTTTCCAAACTCAACAACACGCTGGACTGTATTCAGACCACACTTCTGGAAAACCAGAAGCGTCTCTCCTCACTAGAACTGTTTGCCGACACAACCAGCCAGGATATGCTGGCTATGAACACCAAGCTAACATTCGTAACCGAGGAGAACGCGAGGCTAAAAGCTAAGCTAATAGACTTGGAGAGCAGAAGTCGTCGGAACAACATAAGAATTGTCGGCGTACCCGAAAACATCGAAGGTCCAAACCCAACAACGTTCTTCTCTCAACTGCTGGTCGAAGTCTTGGGTGAACACACGCTGTCGTCGACCCCGGAGCTGGACCGTGCCCACCGCTCGCTAACAGCAAAGCCAGGCCCCGGTGAGAGACCGCGTGCTATCGTGATATGCTTCCACCGATTCCAGACGAGGGAGCTGGTGGTGCGGGAAGCTCGGAAACGCAGGGGCAAACTAAAGTACAAGGACTCACCGATACACATCTTTGAAGACTACTGCCCTGAAATACTGGAACAGCGGGCCGTGTACCGGGACGTCATGAGGGATCTCTACAATCTGGGCCTCAAACCAGCACTCCACTATCCGGCCAAGCTAATGGTTTCAACCGAAGGTGGAAAGAGACGACGACTCGCATCTCTCAAAGACGCCCAAGATTTCGTCAAATCCCACAATCAACGCAGCCAAGAACATTCAAAAGAGTAATCTCAGTTGGTATGACTTTATTGAAACTTTGTTTGATACGATGTGACTATCCCACAGTGCATGGCAGGACGGCGCTAGCTTGGCTAACTGCAGCCATGTCTGGAGCCTACACTGCCGGCACCAACCTTAACAATCATTGCCTGCTTTATCACGGTTAACCATCCTAACATATCGCCAACTCCAGGCCTGACCGTGAATATTACATCTGGGTGGTCACTCATTGGATCCACTTTCATTCACTCTTTGTTTAACCTTTCAGCTAATATATTATACTGACATTCTAGAGCTAACCTGGTTAATATACATTTATCAGCATTGTTTAAACAACCCGCAATATTGGTAATTATGTTTTATTTTGCTACATCGACACGCAAATTATTTGGTCTCCCCTTTACATTTATTTAACATGTTCTAATAGATATATATTTCTACACTGTGGTTAACTTTTTCTGTTGGTATTTGACCTAACCGCTGACCTACTTATCTCTTGGTTGGTTACTGTTATTCCTTACCCACACACCCATGATGGTATGCACGTTCATGCATGGGTGTGTGTGTATGTATGTATACATATGTATATAGGTGTGTGTATATATGTATATGTACATGGCACCACTTGTACTTTAGGTTGCTATATGTTTTTTGAGTTGTTTACACTTTTATAAGTTCTTTCTCGCTTTCTGAAGTTATCTTAGTACTGGGTACTATGTTTCTTGAGGAAATATATTGCAGTTTTGATGCACTTTAAAATGTTCTGACTCAGTTGGAGCCAATCTATTGGTCTCGGGAGGTGGAAAAAACCGGAAGCCGATATGGATACGTCCACGCAGGCGCGAGGACAGCGCACTGCTGTGAAAAGGACACTTAAGGTTCAGTTTCGACAATGGGGTTCTCAGGTCCTGGGACATTGGCCCTGTAGGTGGTTCCCAGGTTTAACCCACCTGGCATTGTTGTATGTTGTTGTGTCTGCGAGTATGTGTGTGAGTCTGTTGTGTTTTCTATATGTATGTGTTTTTATGGGTTTGTTTATCTCCTCATTCCTTCCTCTCACGCTTCTGTTTCATCCCCCCCTCTTACCAGTACTCTCTGCAGTTTCCAGTTATCATGCATCAGCCCCCCTCCTGACCCGCGTGTATACATCAGCCCGTTCTGCTCTCCTAGTTGGACATGGTGAGGTATGACAAGCGCCAGTAATACACTTAGATTTGTTTCATGGAATGTGAGGGGAGTGGGGAGCGCCACTAAAATAGGGAGGGTCTTGACCCATTTGCAAAACCTCAAAGGAGATATATTTTTCATTCAGGAGACCCACCTTCGCAACAGAGAGATTTCACGACTTAAAAGAGGCTGGATCAGCCATATTTTCCATTCAAAATTCAACGAAAGGGCCAGGGGCACAGCTATCCTTATTCGTAAAAATATTTCGTTCGAACTCAATCAAATTGTAGCAGACCCGGCTGGTCGTTATATTATTGTGTCCGGAAAGCTGCAAGGCACCCCAGTCATACTCGCTAGCGTTTATGGACCCAACTGGGATGACAGTTCTTATGTGACTAAACTGTTTACATCATTTCCGAACATTGGAAACCATTTTATCATTATGGGCGGGGACTTTAACCTGGTACAGGATCCTGTACTGGATCGATCATCTAACAAACTGGCTCCCTTATCTAATTCAGCTAAAACACTTGATACTTTCGCTAAACAGTTAGGTCTTACAGACCCATGGAGACATGCCTCCCCTACAATTAAACAATTTTCCTATTTCTCCCATGTACATCACACTTACACTCGGATAGACTTCTTTCTTCTCGACAATAGACTACTTTCCAAAACCAAAACATGTAATTACCATAGTATTGTAATCTCGGATCATGCCCCCACCTCAGTAGACATCAATATGGACACTCAACCTAGACCCCTTAAACAATGGCGATTCAACTCAGCCTTATTAGCAGAAGACCGCTATAAGAATTTCCTACAAGATCAAATTAAGTGTTTTTTCGAACTGAACGACTCGCCAGAAATCAGAAGAGGTATACTGTGGGAGGCATCTAAAGCCTATATTAGAGGTCAACTTATATCTTTTGTTTCAAACCTAAATAAGACAGAGACCATTCAAATCACTGAGCTGCTCCGCAAGATTAAGGATCTTGACGATAAGTACGCTTCAAACCCAGACCCGACACTATATAAAGAACGCCTTCGCCTACAAACTGACTTTGACCTTATGTCTGTCAATAGAGCGAAATTACAACTGCTCAAATCCAGACAACGATTTTTTGAATCTGGGGAAAAAGCTGGCAGGCTCTTAGCCCACCGGGTCAGGGAGGAAGCATCTTCGAGACTAATCACGTCTATTCGCTCTAACACAGGAGAACTACATACTGATCCAGCTAAGATTAATGAAACATTTGCTGCATTTTATACAACATTATATACCTCAGACTGCCCCCCTTCCTCAGATGAACTGTTTAGCGATACAACATTCCCCCAGATAGAATGTGGGGCTGCGAGGGGCCTGGGCCAGCCCATTAGTGTCATTGAGATTACGGAAGCCATCAAATCATTACAGAGCAATAAATCACCCGGCCCGGATGGCTTTAGTGCAGAATATTACAAAACTTTCTCCAGTGTTCTTGCTCCGGCTCTAAGAGACATGTATAATGAAGCTTTTCTGCAACATCGCCTCCCAGAAACCTTATCGAGGGCCACCATTTCTCTCATCCTAAAAAAAGAAAAAGACCCCCTGCTTTGCAGCAGCTATAGACCAATTTCGCTCTTAAATGTAGATCTAAAAATTCTATCCAAGGTTCTCGCTCTCCGGCTCCAAAGGGTGATGCCTTCTATCATCTCGTTGGATCAAACAGGTTTTATGCTAGGCCGACAATCCTCACACAACACTCGGCGCCTCCTAAACATTATCCATTCGCCAAACCCCTCGACCCCGGAGGTGGTAGTATCCCTCGATGCGGAGAAAGCCTTTGACAGGGTTGAATGGGAGTATCTATTTGAAGCGATGGGTCGGTTTGGTTTTAATGAGGATTTCATTCTCTGGGTTAAACTTTTGTACTCGTCCCCGGTAGCTTCGGTACGTACAAATAATACACTATCCGCCCCAATTTTTCTTAAAAGAGGCACTAGACAAGGTTGCCCGTTGTCTCCATTACTGTTTGCTATTGCGATAGAACCCCTTGCTCTTTGGCTGCGCGCGGAGGCAGGCTTTAAAGGTATCACCCGGTCGGACACGCTACACAAAGTCTCGCTTTATGCGGATGACCTGCTCTTGTACATCTCGGACCCTGCTAGCTCGCTCCCGGTAATATTTGACATTCTGGAGCGGTTTGGCACACACTCGGGCTACAAACTTAACTACCAAAAAAGTGAGCTGTTTCCGATTAATTCCTTAGCTAAACAGTTACCACGATCTTTAGCAGCATTCAAATGGGCACATGACGGGATTCATTACTTGGGAATCCTTATTACTCCGGCTATGTCTGATATGCTCCGGGCAAATTTTTTACCTCTAATTGAAAAGATGGAGAAGAACTTTGCCCGCTGGTCTGTTTTACCACTTTCTCTCGCCGGCCGGATCAATCTGATCAAGATGATCACTCTGCCTAAATTCCTCTACCTTTTTCAACATATCCCCATATTTATTACTAAATCATTTTTCGATAAATTAGACAAATCAATATCCAAATTTTTATGGGGGGCCGGATCGGCCCGAATCCGCAAGTCGGTCCTACAATCCCACAAATCTGAGGGAGGGCTTGCACTCCCCAATTTTAGACAATACTATTGGGCGGCTAACGTACAGAAACTCCTATACTGGATGGATGGAGGCTCTCAGACCCTCCCGGCCTGGGTATCCCTAGAAACGGCGATCCCACACTCCTCATTGCACTCTTGCTTATGCTCATCACTCCCTTTCCCATTTAAAATTGAAGGCGCAAACACCATTGTATCGATCTCCATTAAAATATGGAACCAGCTACGTAAACACTTGGGGTTTCAGGGCCCATCTATATTGACCCCGCTACTTAAAAACCAATTATTTAAACCTTCCCGTACCGACCCCGCATTCATGACTTGGCACGATCATGGCATCACCACTGTGAAAGACCTCTATGCAGACGGAGTGTTCTCATCCTTCACTGAACTCTCTTCCAAATACGATTTGCCGAACTCCCACCTTTTTCGTTTTTTTCAGGCGAGGGACTTCGTAAAGAAACAGTTCCCACACTTTCCGAATCGTCCTCTGGAAACTCTTATAGATACATTGTTATCGTTGAGCCCTAATCATAAAAAATGTATCTCTGTGTTATATACCTCTTTAAGTTCAGTTGCTCCAAACTCTCTATCAGTGATAAGAGCCTCGTGGGAGAGCGATCTTAATACCAACATATCCGACCAACACTGGGACTCTGCCCTGAAACTGGTTCACTCCTCCTCAATATGTGCCCGCCATAGTCTCATCCAATGCAAAGTAATCCATAAAATTCATTACACTAACTCCAAACTATCCAAAATCTACCCCACTGTTAGCAATACCTGCAATAGATGCAAACAATCTCCGGCCGACCATGTCCATATGTTCTGGTCCTGCTCTAAATTATGTTCCTTTTGGGAGGATATTTTTGACACGATCGGGAAAGCATACGGTCAAAACTTTCCCCCCAACCCATTATCAGCCATTTTTGGCGTATGCCCCGATAACATGTGCCCGGTATCATTAAAACGCGCTGTTGCTTTTACGACCTTGCTGGCCAGGCGATTGATTTTGTTTAATTGGAAGCTGGCTCGTCCCCCATCACACGGCCGATGGATTAGAGAGGTTCTCTACAATCTAAAACTAGAAAAACTTAGGTTCTCGCTAAAAGGCTCGGCTCAAGCGTTTGAAAGCTCATGGAGTCCTTTCTTGCTGTTTGTCAACTCTCTTGATTTATCCCCAGACGCAGATGAGGAATAATCTCCCTTTTTATTTATTATTATTATTTTAATTTAATTGTATTTTATTTTATTTTTATTTTATTTCCTCCCTTTCTCTCCTTTCAGCCTGTTTGTCTGTCTCTGGCCTCGTATGTGTGTGTGTATGTGAGGATGTCTGTCTTTGTCGTCTTACTTGTTATATGATTGTGCCATATGTCCCTTGTTGGTGTGACCTGAGTGGGGTGGGAGGGTGGGTGGGGATTTGGGTTTTAAGGGAAAGGGTGTGAAGAATTTTCTGACTTTAAAATTGTACTGTTTCGACTTGCACTTTTTTCTGTATTTGAAAATGCCAATAAAAAAAGTTGGATTAAAATTGCTCATCAGGCCGAGAAAGTTATTTTTAAGAAAGCGGTATATATTTGAGACAATGCCACAATACAGGTATCTTTTAATGTGGCTTTGTTAGGGCCGTTTGCTCTTCTCTGCGCCTGACGGGCAAAGCACAGGGTATTTCTTTTGGCTCAACCCCGCCCTTTGCGTGTTTATGTATGCTTCTCTGACGCACAACGACGCAACACAACACACTTTAGTTCTAAAGAGTATGTATGGCGCCCGTGCGCAGACTTCTTGACTTCCGAGTGATGCAATGCTTTGGTCAACAACTGCATTTGGCTATGGTTGAGTGACTATTGCTGTATTTACCCATACACTAATTTGCTTGAGAAAATATATCTCTTCTTTTAGCGACTTCATAACTAATATCATTTGTTTATGTTGCTTACCTCTGTTAGCGCATTAGCACAGCAGCTGTTGATCGCTAGGTGAGCCGAACTACTACTCGGGTTGAGAAGTGCCTCTCCCCATAGCTCGTGAAAACTAAGCTACTGTTTTATAGCGGCTTGGTGGCTGAAAAGTAGTTTGAAATTTAAGAGCCAGCGGCATTCACCGCACTGAGCGGGTAGAATCTCCATCTACCCCCTCGCAGCAGCGTGAGGCTATAAACCTAACGTTAATGAACAAAATGAACGAAAACTGCTTTGACGTAATAACGGCTAGCTAATTACTCTATAAGAATAAACAACACGTTACGTTAATACTTACAGCAAAAATAATCTGAGTACTAACTCTCAACACTGGTTAACTAGCCATAAACACTTAGACAACCTTCGGCACTTCGCAATTTTTTTTTAAGATACGTACTTGAGTTGAGTTTGAGTTTGAGTTTGAGTTTGAGTTTGAGTTTATTTCGAACATGCAAGCATACAACATGATACATCACAATTTCCAGTTTCTCTTTTCAACATGTTCGAAAAGGAGTAGGAAGAAGCAGAGCTTATTTAATCCTACACCTTTTCATGCGTATGCCGCAATTCGGACTAAAAATACCTTGATATCAGTTTTGGTCCATATCACCTAGCCCTAACGAGGGGTGTAAAGATTGATCAATAGATCAATATATATTCCTAAATTTCAAATATATCAACTTTGCCTTCCAAGAAATAGGTATCGATCCAATATCGTTTTAAAAGGGAAACAATCGATTTTATCAATACTAGAAAAAGGACAACATTGGCTTTAAGAGCGGTAGACTTTATATGAAGTTTAGTACTTTTAATAGTAAAAATGTTAAACGTTACTCAATTTTCTCGTTTGTGGCGTCAACAAAACACAATGGCGGATATCTACGGTGGTCGAATGCAGACGCCACAAAACAATATTGTAATATCTGTGACATGTGTGTTTATGTGCCTATAAGAGAGGGTGCTATTGTGTGTGACGTGTGTGAGTGGGGTAGAGTGAATAGAGTTGCACGAGTCCGGGTGTCTGTGTGTAGAGTATTTAAACGTGAGTTGTAGCGAGCAGCAACTCTTGAATACGCATATTTAGACCTCCCTCAGTTTGTTACCGCTTGTTAAGAAAGCGTCTGAGAGTGTATTCTCCGACTGTGTCTGTCCTCCATTGCCTAACACAACATCATAACTTTCAGCTACAGCACCATTGCAAAAGCCATGACAAATAACAAAAGGTCAGAACACAACGATAAAGCCGCACCACAACTTTAAACAACAAAAGACGCAGCTGAAACAATGGAAGTGAAATCAAGGAGAAGTCATTTGAGGAGAAATAATTAAATAGAAGAGATGGATGAAGGAGGCTATGGAAATTAGGAAGCAAGGGGCCAACATTATCAACCAGGATGAGGGAGCATACGTGCTTCCGCACACCTGGGATGCTGTCCTTCATTGGCAATGCCAGTAGGGAGAACAGATACTTTATGGCCGGGTTGGGGAAGATTATTTAGCAAAAAATAATCTACTTTTAAAATGTTGGTTACTGTACTTTTATTGAAAATTGCTTTAATGTTTGAACTGTGAGCAGAAAATGTTTTCTCTTGTTAATTAAATCTGAAGTGTTGGTTGCACTGTATTCAAATATGACGTGACATTGGCCATTGATTGGTGTTTACTTGCTTGTTTGTATCCATAAGTCATTAATACATAATTCTCTTACAAGAAATACCAGGGATGTATGAAACTTCACCTGCATTGTCCAGTATCCAGAATTTATTTCACAGTCATGGTTGACTTTCTTTGCCAAAAGTTAATCAATTTAGCCCACTGAATCGTATCCTTATAAAACAAAAATTGTCTCCAAATCGTATTGGCAACCAAAAATATCGAATTGAGCCGTTGTTAAAACAAATCGCTAAACCCCTAAAATACACAAAAGCAGTCCAGGAGAAGCAACTAACAACTTGCCGTCTGACTGTTTTTACGAAACTTTTGACATTCAAATTCCAATGTTAGCTATCCAGATCGCTATCATTAGCTAACAACACACTAAGTTTAATGCATGAGTGCATGCCATGCATGGGTAGGGCTGGACGATAATAATAATAATAATAATAATAATAATACCTGGGATTTATATAGCGCTTTTCTAAATACCCAAAGTCGCTTTACACGTGTGTGGGGGGGGAGGGGATTAAAACAACTTTATTAGGAAAAGAAGGACCCAAACTGATATTGTGGTATTTTTAGTCCAAATACGGTAAATAAACCCAGAAAAACAAACATGCAAACTGCTTAAGGTTGCCATGAATTGATTAACGTGGACCCCGACTTAAACAAGTTGAAAAACTTATTCGGGTGTTACCATTTAGTGGCCAATTGTACGGAATATGTACTTTACTGTGCAATCTACTAATAAAAGTTTCAACCATTAAAAAAAAAGCCTCAGTGATTCACAACTAGATAACCAATGTTGAGAGCACTCAGATTATTTTTGTTGTAAGTAGTAACGTAATGTGTTGTTTATTCTTTAAAAAGTAATAAATTAGCTGTTACTATGTCAAAGCAATTTTCTTTCTATTTGTTTATGAATGTTAGGTGTATATGCTTGTGCGCTGGATAGATGGAGCTTCTACTCGCTCACTGCAGTGAAAACAGCTGGCTGTTAAATTTAAAACTACTTTTCAGCCACCCAGCCGCTACACTACGTTAGCTTAGTCCGCACAGGCTATGGGTAGAGGCACTTTTAAACCGAGTTGTAGTTAAATATTTGACACACGGAGCAAGCAGCAGTGAGTAGCTATCGTTAGCTTCTGTGCTAAGTCACTAACAGAAGTGAACAACATAAACCATTGAGATTAGTGATAAAGTTGCTACAAGGAGAGATAAAGGTTCTAAAGCAAATAGGTGTATGTGTAACTAAAGCTGTCGTCACTAAGTCGCTGTCCAAAGCGTTGCATAACTTGGTAGTCGAGAAGTATCACGTGCCATATTTATAAAAAAAAAGTAAGATGCGTGTCCGTGTGTCATCAGAGAAGCCTCCGTAAACACGCAAGGGGCAGGAGTGAGCCAAAGAGGATGGCATGTGCTTCGCCCATCAGGCGCAGAGAGGCGCAGAGAGGCTCAAGCGGCCGTAACAAAGGCACATCAAAAAATATTGGTATGGCGGTATGGTCTCAAATACTGTATATACCGCTTTCTAAAATATACCGGTATTAAATATAATACTGGTATATCACGCAGCCCTACGCATGGGCATAGAGGGCAAGGATATATAATGCTTAAAACATATTGGAAAGATAGCACCCTATAAGAATCTGTGTAAACAGACCCTTTCTAAACTGTTTGATTGCAAATAGATCATACATCATAACAGACATCAGGTTCATTACAAATTAGGGCTGGGCGATATGGCCTTTTTTTAATATCTTGATATTTTTAGGCCATATCGCGATATATATCTCAATATTTTGCCTTAGCCTTGAATGAACACTTGATACATATAATCACAGCAGTATGATGATTCTATGAATCTACATTAAAACATTCTTGTTCATACTGCGTTAATATATGCTCATTTTAAAGGGGGAAATCACAACTAAGTCAATTTAGCAAAACTATATTTATTAAACAGTTATTAAGCAGTGGCACAAACATTCATGTCATTTCCAAAACAGAAAGTGCAAGATTGTCAGAGACATTTTAAAACAAGCTATAAGTGCACTTTTCTGAATGATGTCACTAAGATGACATATGACAACACTAAATTAAAGTGCACTTTTTGTACAGAACGCCACTACAATAGTTTAAAACAAACAAAGCGCACTTTTGTGCATGATGACACACAAGATATTTCAATAAGTGTCACATAAAAATGAGCTGCATATCAAATAGTATATGTCCTACGGTGTTGATGTGGAAATAGTTGCTTCGGCATTTAGTTGGTGTGGCACCGAACGGAGATGTTGACATGTAAAGACACATTCCCGCTTGAAGCCAAACCACCGTCAGACTGTTGTTCTTGGGAACTAATTATTCCTCCATTTGTTACCAGATTCGCACCTTCTTTCTCTCGTATTACCACTCAAACCACATCGTTAGCTGTTAGCATCACAGCTAACGTTACCATGTCGCTACCTGTCTGCTCCGCGGGAGCGTGTGACGTTGCTCACGTGACTGTATGTGACGTATGTAAGAAGGTGCGCTTGTTTTAAGTCTCTGTGAGAAGGATAGACAGGAAAGAGTGAGAAACGCATGCAGTTTAATGCCCCGCAGCTAAAAGCAACTGCGTGAGAACGTATACTCGAATATCACGATAGTCATTTTCTATATCGCACAGAGACAAACCCGAGTATATCGACATATCGCCCAGCCCTATAACAAATGCAGTATTAGTTATTGTAGGCATGGTTCGCAAAACAGGTCTCCATCGCACACATTTATAAAAACAGAACTGCTAGCTGAAAAACATAGTGGCCAGCCAAATGATGCAACATCCAACTTGGAGGCATGATTGAAAATGTGTCTTGTGCCGTACCTCTTTCTTGCGCCATGTTTGTCCGTGCAGAGAGCCAGCACACACTGCTGTAGAGCAAAGTGAAGAAGGACACAAAGGGAGCCAGGACTTTCTTGCTCAAGCGCACACACGTATTGGACACGGACGTTAAGACACCTGGGAAGAAACACCATCCTCAGTGTTATGACGTCAACCATTAACTTTCCAACCGTTACAGTTGTGGTCAAAAGTTGACACCACATGGACAAAGATAAGACCTTTTGGAGGAAAGTTATGTGGTCAGATGAAACACAAATTGAGCTGTTTGGCCACAATACCCAGCAATATGTCTGGAGGAGAGAAGGTGAGGCTTTTAGTCCCACGAAAACCATTCCTACCGTCAAGCATGGTGGTGGTAATATTATGCTCTGGGCCTGTTTTGCTGCCAATGGAACTGGTGCTTTACAGAGAGTAAATGGGACAATGAAAAAGGAGGATTACCTAAAATCATCAGCCCGGAGGTTGGGTCTTGGGCGCAGTTGGGTGTTCCAACAGAACAATGACCCCAACACACACGTCAAAAGTGGTAAAGGAATGGCTAAATCAGGCTAGAATTAAGGTTTTAGAATGGCCTTCCCAATGTCCTGACTTAAACGTGTGGACAATGCTGAAGAAACAAGTCCATGTTAGAAAACCAACACATTTTAAGTTAAAAGTTAAAGTACCAATGATTGGCACTCAGCATCAAGGGTTGGAATTGGGGGTTAAATCACCAAAAATGATTCCCGGGCGCGGCCACCGCTGCTGCTCACTGCTCCCCTCACCTCCCAGGGGGTGATCAAGGGTGATGGGTCAAATGCAGAGAATAATTTCGCCACACCTAGTGTGTGTGTAGCTGAACTGCACCAATTTTGTCAAGAGGAGTGGTCAAAAATTCAACCAGAAGCTTGTGGATGGCTACCAAAAGCGCCTTATTGCAGTGAAACTTGCCAAGGGACATGTAACCAAATATTAACATTGCTGTATGTATACTTTTGACCCAGCAGATTTGGTCACATTTTCAGTAGACCCATAATAAATTCATAAAATAATGTTTTTTGTGACCAACAAGTATGTGCTCCAATCACTCTACCACAAAAAAATAAGAGTTGTAGAAATTATTGGAAACTCAAGACAGCCATGACATTATGTTCTTTACAAGTGTATGTAAACTTTTGACCACGACTGTATATGAACATTTCTTACCCGTCTTGGTCTTGCGACTCCTGTCCCTGGAGTATATATTTGTGAAGGGTGATGACGACGAGTAGGAGAACGCATCCGCCTTGGAGACGTCTGCATCATGTGATGTCGATAAAGACGAGTGTGTGGTGTGGGAATCCATTTGTTGAGAGTGAAAGGAGCAGTCTTTACAGACGTAACCGTTGGCGAGCGTTGTGTGAGAGTTTGACGCGCTGATGTCGCCGTTGACGCTTGACGCGCTCTGCTCAGAGTGAGAAGTCATGCCTGAAAGAGAAGGGCATGCATCACAGATTGAAATTGTGTATTCATCAAGTAAACGTTCTAGGAGTTTTGCAATGCAATGGACAATGATTGCACCAATTTCTTGCTCCTAGAAAAACATATGTATTATATAATATCAACAGAATTGCCAACAACTGACCCCAGTTGCCGTCCACAGTTGTAGTGGTTTTAGTGATGGTGCGCTGCCTCAGGTGCATCTGGTCCATCGCAGTCGTGTGCAATGAGGCATCAGGCACAGAGTTGCTTTCCTCAATGCTTCTACTGCTGCTGTTAATGGGGGTACTAACAGCTAGGAAACTGAAGGTTGTCCTCGGAGTTGCAGCTTGGCTTAGGGACAGCGACATGGAGGTGGAACTGGCCTGCAGCTTTCTACTCCGCAGGGTCCTAGCAGAGAGAAGATAAATATTCGAATATGGGTTGTGTCTGTGCAAAAACAGGATATGAACATGCACTTATTTAGCACTGACCGTGACTCTCTCTTGGTAGTGTAGCTACTGTTGCTCTGGTTCTGCGTGAAGTCACCCTGGCTGTCGTTACCATGGTGACTGGCACTGGTTTGCAAACGCAAGCTCCGCCGGGACATCCTGGGGGACTCGTACACTGGAGCGATCTGGTGCTCCTTCTCAAACTCTAATGCTGCGGTTGAATAGCTGGAGCTGGGGAGGCAGGAGAAAAGTGCAACAGAGTAGGGAAAGTTAGAGAAAAGCAAATAGAAGTCCTTGTTGTTGACTAAATAAAACAAAACTAACCCGGGACAGAAAGCCCCGAGAACATGTAGTTGCCAGGCTGTTGTTCACTGCAGCTGGCAGTGGACAGAACAGGAAGTGGCTCACCCACAAGCAAAAGGGAAAACACGACAACAGAGTATGCACAACCAAATTGGAAAGACGAACCTCGTAAAAATCTGAAAAATATGCAATCCGACTAAAAGCAAGACTCCAAATTGTCGAATTCCAAGAGGCAGCATGGACGTGGAAACATTGAAAGTTGTAAATATAAGATTGTCATGCATCACACTGCGCTGACTCATAGGGCCACACCCACCTAGTGCAGTGCTGTAGGCACACACGGCACACGAGGACAACACTCACTGACACCATTGTTCACCATAGATGTACTACGAGTAACTGACAATGTATCCTGTTTCTCAAAAGCATCAATATATGATGCAGTAAAAGACAACAGGCTTGTCAGTACTTTAACAATGTGTTCATTATGCAAACATACCAACACAATATGATGAATGAAGTTTCAACATGTTTGTAAAGGCGTTTCCCAGTGTCCCTTACAGAAAGTTTGCAGCTTTGCGAGGGATAGGGCTACAATGGATAATCGATTAAATCAATTGATTAGATTAGAATTAATCAAATCCGGACTGCATAGAGTGTCAGAACTTCAAACACACAGACGACATAGTTTTCACACGGTTGCTGCAATAGTGTAGGTGCCATGATATGTGTAATGCAAACCGTGGAGTTTTTATTATTTTTATTATTATTATTATTATTAACACACAATTTAAAAATGCAGTTTCAATGTTGATGATGTGTATTTTATTAGGGGAAAATGAACAAAGGTTATGGCAAGCAGAAAAGTCATTGTTTATTTCAACAATGTTCCCAAAAATACGCATTTAGACAATTTAGTGAAATTTATCCAATTATTCAATCTATGGAACAAACTAATCGATAGATTACTCGATTACTACAATAATCAATAGCTGCAGCACAAGAGGGGGGACGATTTAGTCCATGCCTCAATCAATCACACATCAATCAATCAATCAATTCCTTTTATTGTCATTATGACAATGACAATAAAAGGAATTGATTGATTGATGCGCCAGGTCATAGAATAATGTAATGTGCTCACTCCTCGCCAGTTGTACATATCGGTCACCTTTGACAAAGAAATCAATAGAAAGACTCAAAATAATCCACAGTCAAAACTAATGGCACCCACTTAAAAAAAAAAAAAAAAAAGTATTTACAGTGGAACCTTGATTTACAAACTATTTGCAAACTTTTTGATTTACAAACTTTTAGATCGAGCCAAGTATGCTCCTCGTGTGCGAACCTTGTCTCAGTATATGAACGCTTCATTCAGTCATTCATTTTACATGGCTGCTAGGCAAAACTCAGGAGGCTGAGCGTTCTACTAACATTCTGCCTTCCTAGTCATGTCTTAGCAGTGCAGTGTGTGTGCCTTTTGTGTGTTTTTCTCCTATTCAACAAGTTTTTACCATTTTGCTAACTCAATTTGAGTCCCACAAATACAACAGACCAGTGCGGCAAAAGGAGGGAATCCCTGTGGATTAAAAAAGACTACTTGCGAGGAGTACAGTACATCAATGGCGCGCACAATCAAAGGTATGGAAAATTGTATTGTGAAAAGACTGCACATTTTTGTAAAGTGTAAAGTGTTGCGTCCGACCAGTCTTCCTCTCAGGGAATAAAACATACTGGTCAATCCTAAATTATTTCGGCTGACATATATGTTGAGTAAGAAGGACCACCAAGACAGAATAGCAATATTACCAAGTTTTACTAAAGCTTTAGGAGACCAGCCCTTACAATGCGATAATAGCAGCATCAAGAAGCGGTCTAAAAATCAAACGGAAAGAGTCAGATTATTTAGTACGAAAACAGCCCCTCCCGCCCAGAAAGAAATACAGCCTTTTTGTTTTAAACCAATAAGGTCTCCTCCACAAAAAATGAGTACATCATACTCCCGGTAGACATTCCAGCCTTCAAGGTGAAACAGAGTTTACTAA
This sequence comes from Entelurus aequoreus, assembly GCF_033978785.1. NCBI lineage: Eukaryota > Metazoa > Chordata > Actinopteri > Syngnathiformes > Syngnathidae > Entelurus > Entelurus aequoreus. Next base: position 14,508,831 of record NC_084755.1, read on the forward strand.
CAATCATAAGGTAAAAAAAACCCCAAAGTGTACACATGGGAAAATATTAGCTGCTTTAGTATGAATATGGATAAAGAAAGAACACTTTGAAAATATATGCATTCTCCACAAAAGCCAGAGCAGACTTATTGCACAGGTAGGGAATATTTCCTCTCCTTTACTCTCCAGGGGCACACACGGCTCCCCACCTTCTCTCTCTCTCTCGGTCAGCTGCTTTTTCCCCCTCAGCCTCTAGTTGATTTGACTTTTTTAATTGTTTATTATTTTAGCATAATAGTTCCATCCATCCATCAATTGTTCAAATTAAATGGTTTTGTGATTTCTGATTGGCCTTTGTGTGTGTGCGTGTTGGCAAGGCAGCGCATACAGCACAGTTCTGTTGTTATTAAATATAAAGTTGACCCATCACCTCGTTATGTTTGTTTGAATAAAGTACGGTACAGCACTTTATATTGCGTTTAAAGGCCTACTGAAACCCACTACTACCGACCACGCAGTCTGATAGTTTATATATCAATGATGAAATCTTAACATTGCAACACATGCCAATACGGCCGGGTTAGATTACTAAAGTGCAATTTTAAATTTTGCACGGAATATCCTGCTGAAAACGTCTCGGTATGATGACACCTGCACGTGACGTCACGGATTGTAGAGGACATTTTGGGACAGCATTGTGGCCAGCTATTAAGTCTAGGGATGCAAATTATCGATTATTTCATTAATTGATAGTTGATAACCTTATCGATCGATCATCGATTAGTTGATAAAGCGGCGTTTTCCCCCCATCTGAGATTTCCCCTCAATAAGGTACAAAATCAAAATCAAAATTTTGCTGGTATAAAATACAAAGGACATTGTATTCCCTAATCAAATGTTTATTTGATACAAAAGTAAGTCATCTTTGTAACATGAGGAATATAATATAAAGTGCACTTTAGTCTTGTCACACATGCAAGACTTGGTAGTGGCAGCAGCCATAATAGCTAGCTTTATTTTATATAATCCCTCTTGAACTGGGAAAGGTGCCTAATGCCTATCTGTCAACTTGAAAAAATACAAGGAAGACATCCCTGAAAATTGTAACAGCAGGCAGCAAATAAGTAAGCCTGTTGGCTGTTGCAGTCTGCTGCAGAACTTCACCTTTGGACTCAGGTGAGGCTGACAAGAACTGAAGTGAAAAAACATGTCACTCACTCACTACTGTAAAGACAAGAAAAATAAAGTAACATCAAGTGCACAACATGCACAATGCACATCTTAGTCTGTCTCACAAACTATTAGAAGGCTAGCAGCCTGCAAGCTGCAACATTAATTGAATCCCTCTTGAACTGGGAAAAGTGCCTATATGACAGTCAACTTGAAAAAATATAAGGCAGACATCCCTGAAATTGTAAGTAACAGCAAAATAAGTAAACCTAAGCCTGCTGCAGAAGAACAGTCATTGATTCAACTTAACATTTGGGCTCAAGTGAGGCTGACAGAAGAACTGAATGAAAAACATGTCACTGCATAAAATAAAATAAAGTGCATGCACTATGCCCATCTTAGTTTGTCTCTCACAAACTATTAGTGTAAACATTAATGTAATAATCAGTCAGCTTGAAACAGGCTGACAACAACTTCAAGTAAACATTCCTGAAAGACAATGGTGATCGTGATAGTAAAATATTAAGCAAGCCAAGTTTAGCCAACCCTGGCTAGGACTGCCGACCTCATCAGCCAGTCCTCCATGTAGTGGCAAGTGACGGTGATATAGCTCTCTGTTGTATTTGACGTCCAACAGTCAGTGGTTATTGCTACATGCGTGTTGGCCAGTCGTGCTTTCAGCTCGGCTTTCTTTCTTTTGTAGCGAGCCTCTATGCGGGTTGTTATTGTTTCTCGAGAAGGGATTTGGTAGTCTGGCTCACAATAGTTCATCAACTCACGAAACCCCTTGCCATCCACAATGCTTATAGGCAGCATATCCTTTTCAACCATGTTGCAAATCCTCTGGGTGATGCCCTCTGCCCGTGCGTCATCACACACCGCTTTTCTTTTGGAAAACGCTTCGGCGACGGAGGGCTGGCCTGGCCGTGCTCCGCCTCCACTCTCTCCTCCAAGCACAGCGGCATGTAAACTTTTTAGGTGGTAATTTAACGAACTGGTTGAATTGTTGTACTTCAAAACAGCCTTACATATTTTGCACGTTGCATCGTCCTCTTTTAGGGTGAAATGTTCCCACACAGCACTTCTCTTGCGTCGCTTCATGTTTGTTTTTCTTCTCTCGCATGTGGACTCTCATGTGTACAGCGGACATGTAGGGCTGGTCACGTGATGGTGTTGCTGCTTGGAAAAAGTACAATAAGCAACAACTCCCTCGTGTGGACTAGCGAGGTATAAACTCAGCATTACCTTCACACAGAAAACCACCGCACCGACCGTGACAGAACGGAATTGTCAATTAATTGAAATCGTTAATTTTAATCGGGTAATTTCTTAACGGCAATTAATCGAAAATCGATTAATTGTTAACATCCCTAATTAAGTCGTCTGTTTTCAACGCAAAATTCCACAGTATTCTGGACATCTGTGTTGGTGAATCTTTTGCAATTTGTTCAATGAACAATGGAGACAGCAAAGAAGAAAGCTGTAGGTGGGAAGCGGTGTATTTCGGCCGGCTGCAGCAACACAAACACGTAGCCGGTGTTTCATTGTTTACATTCCCGAAAGATGACAGTCAAGCTTTACCATTGGCCTGTGGAGAACTGGGACAAGAGAGACTCTTACCAGGAGGACTTTGAGTTGGATACGCAGACGCGGTACCGTGAGTACACAACCAGAATGTTGCCATAAGCATTTTGTTTAAATTGTATGCAGTACGCAGCTGCGGCTTCTAAACATTTGATCGCTTGCCCATACGTGCGTGCCGCTATGTGCATGTCACGTACGTAACTTTGGGGACTTTGGGGAAATATATGTGCTGTATGAACTTTGGGGAGGTGAACGGTACTTTGGGCTGTGGGACTGAGTGTGTTGTGCGGGTGTTTGATTTGTATTGGCGAGTTAGATGGACGGGAGGGGGGAGGTGTTTGTTATGCGGGATTAATTTGTGGCATATTAAATATAAGCCTGGTTGTGTTGTGGCTAATAGAGTATATATATATATATGTCTTGTGTTTATTTACTGTTTTAGTCATTCCCAGCTGAATATCAGGTCCCACCCGCCTCTCACAGCATCTTCCCTATCTGAATCGCTTCCACTGCCCTCTAGACCTTCACTCTCACTTTCCTCATCCACAAATCTTTTATCCTCGCTCAAATTAATGGGGAAATCGTCGCTTTCTCGGTCCGAATAGCTCTCGCTGCTGGTGGTCATGATTGTAAACAATGTGCAGATGTGAGGAGCTCCACAACCTGTGACGTCACGCGCATATCGTCTGCTACTTCCGGTACAGGCAAGGCTTTTTTATCAGCGACCAAAAGTTGCAAACTTTATCGTCGATGTTCTCTACTAAATCCTTTCAGCAAAAATATGGCAATATCGCGAAGTGATCAAGTATGACACATAGAATGGACCTGCTATCCCCGTTTAAATAAGAAAATCGCATTTCAGTAGGCCTTTAAAGTGCACAAAGCTTCACTAAAATAGGGACTTTTGTCAAGGCTGGAACTAATTCATATGTATATTGTTTCTTATGGGGAACTCTGCTTCGCTATACAAACTTTTCGATTTCCGAACCCTGTTCAGGAACAAATTAAGTTCCTAAATCAAGGTTCCACTGTAATATGATGCAAACTACCAACACGATAATAAACACTGTTGAGTTAACCTCTCTGGCATTCTCTTTGTTAAGCACATAGCTCTCTCGACCTCCCCTCTATTTGAAATGCAGAAGATTACACACTCCTGGCCATACCTATATCCAATTATGTGCTTTGGTGTTTACTCAGCATGCTGCTTCAACCTGCTCTCCAAGGAACACTTCCTTCAGAACAGCTAAAGCAGAAATAAATAATAAATGATAAATGGGTTATACTTGTATAGCGCTTTTCTACCTTCAAGGTACTCAAAGCGCTTTGACAGTATTTCCACATTTATCCATTCACACACACATTCACACACTGATGGCGGGAGCTGCCATGCAAGGCGCTAACCAGCAGCCATCAGAGGCAAAGGGTGAAGTGTCTTGCCCAAGGACACAACGGACGTGACTAGGAAGGTAGAAGGTGGGAATTGGACCCCAGTAACCAGCAACACTCCGATTGCTGGCACAGCCACTCTACCAACTTCGCCACGCCGTCCCGAGTTCTAATACCACTCAAATAGTCCAAAAATGATTCAGTTGAAATGGGACTAATTCAAGGCTTCAAGCATTAAACTAAGCCTGCATGAAAATATTTTTAAAACTGTGTCTCCAGCCAGACACAAACATTAATGTGATATTAAGTGCAAACACACCTGTGCATCCACTACAACCTGCAGAATAGTTCATCTTCCTCTGGTGTTGACAATTGGACTCCCAGCTTGTAACTGCTCACATCCCAGCATGCTTCAGCTGAACAGTCAATAATTCTTTGGTTTGCAAACTTTTTTTCCCTAAGCATCCATATCGACGTTTGCCAGGCGGCTCTGACAGCCCACATCGGTGATATAAATAGAGGCTGGAGGTTGTGCTGTTAGAAGTAAGAGATGAAGGGACGTGGACGAAGAGACAAACAGGGCATAGATAACAAAGACGTTTGCTTGCGGACAATCAGCTTCCAGGAATCTCTCCTTGCATAATAAGCTTTGATACCCTTCCCACACTCAAGTGGGTTCCGCCAACTTTCTTACGTCACGTGTCTCCAAAAGTGTCATATGACATTGAATTATTTGTTTTTATTCAGATTCAAGCATCAAGTGGAGAGGAGGAATAAGCAGGAAGTTAATCAATACATTATGTGAATCAATATAATACCAATTGACTTGGATGTATGCCTCACAATGGATAAACACCAACAATTAGGCAATTATTTGACTTGGTCTCTTGTTTTTATTGAGAATCCTGTTATGCAAAATAAGCAAACAAGCATCTTAAACGACAGCAGAAAAACCAGCTCATCCACTTTTTTTTCCCAGACCAACAAAGAAACGAATCCCTCCATGAGGAAGACAAAGTGAAAGCTTCTGGTGATTTTACACCTCCAATACCATGTTTGATTTGCTGCCACTGAACGTACCACCTACTCACATGCTGCCTGCTTTCCATATCATATGCAAAAACACAGCCACAATTTTAGAGAATGCATTATGCACAAAATTAGACATTTACATTGCATGCTCTGCAGTAGCAAGTCAGTTTAGCCTTAAGTATCATTATTTAAAATCCATATAATTACTGTATTTATTAGTGATGCACCAAATTTTTGGTAACTAAGAAACTTATCACCATAACAAAACTGTTGAAACCGGATGTGGAGATGAGGTAAGCAGAAAGCTTATCTGGAGTGAAAGCAACATGTCTGCGCTAGGGCTGCAACTAATGACTCTTTTGATAGTCCACTAGTCAATGATTATCTCACTGATTAGTTGATAAAAGAATGATAATCGAATGTGTCTGCAACAAATGTTATTTGTCGAAAAATCGTTGCAACCCTACTGTATACCTACACTAAAAACATGTTCAGTGTTTTGCTTGCACGTCTCTAAGTCACTTACAATACAATGACAACATAAACACAATTACACTGCACCAATTTATCCTCAGGAACTCCTGGTACAACATAATTATAACAACATGCGTGCCACTGTGTCCAAAAACTGCAGCGGACCAACAAAAAACCCCTGAGGCCCCAAGGCCCATATTGTACGAGTTTCAGAAGAGAGCGAGAGAGACTCGTGTTGAGGGCTGCTGAATTTCCAACAAAATCCATGTGGGTGGGTATAATTTGGCACAGATTAGGATTGTTCCATCCCACCATCTCTACCCCTCCTATTGACATTTCTTCTACACTGGATGTCCTTCATGGTGGCTCATGGTAGCATAGAAGACGTAATGAATACACTTGGTCCACATGTCAGTGAAAACAACTGTGAAAGTGGCAGCACAATCACTGAGCGTTGGCTTGCTGACTTGGCACAAACATGAAACTCAAATTCTTTTGGCTTTTCACCCACAGAAAATATATCTGTTCTTGTAAAACTCATGAGTTTTCCTCATAATAGTAATGTTATGCTCAAAATACTCTCACAATAGTGACCCTAATACTCATAGGTAGTGATGTTCCGATCAAGGTTTGATGCTGCCGATTCAGATATCAATCATCCATGAGTGAGATTGGCCGACATTTTTATTAACTATACATTCTTCAATATATTTTAGGTTAGTGCTATTGACAGTAGGAATGGGTACAATTCACATTTGAACTAGGGCTGCAACTAACGGTTAATTTGATAATCGATTAATCTGTCGATTATTACTTCGATTAATAATCAGATAAAAGATAAAAACTAAATTTCTATCCTTTCCAGTATTTTATTGAAAAGAAAAAACAGCATACTGGCACCATACTTATTTTGATTATTGTTTCTCAGCTGTTTGTACATGTTGTAGTTTATAAATAAAGGTTTTTTTTTTTTTTTTTAATTAAAAATCTAAAAAATAAATAAAAATAAAAAATTGCCTCTGCACATGCGCATAGCATAGATCCAAAGAATCGATGACTAAATTAATCGCCAACTATTTTTATAATCGATTTGAATCGATTAGTTGTTGCAGCCCTAATTTGAACACATATGTGTTACCAATCCCCGGTACCTGGGATTCAATACCGGTACTGAACCGTACCAATTTTTGGCACTTGTGTGTGTGTTAATAAGTATTACTTGTTTTTGATAATAAAATAACAATTTTTGATGGAACATTGAAAAATGAGTTGATTTTGATAACTGCTGTCCAGTGCCTTTGTTTCCTTTTTTTTTATTGAGCATCTTTTTTGCAATTATGATATTCAGTTGCAATTACAGTTGCAAGTACAATATCTTACATGTCAGCAGTGTATATTTTATGGTATTTATTTATTTTTGTCGACCCCTAAACAGTGTTAATACTGTAAGTATTGTTTCTTTTTACGCACCGGCTGCCGGCAATCGGAAGTGATGTCAAAGCACTGTTGTGAGTCAGTAGGACCAGCGGGATTCGGTTGGTACCAAAAAAGTCTTGGATTCTGTATCCACCCCTAATTGACAGTTTAACTATATCAACACAATATTTAAAATAGTTTCTTATTCTTTTTTATTACATACAGTTGTTTGAGCAAAAGTCAATGGTACATAATAACTAAACACAAGCAAAAAACACTATTCATTACTCATTTAAATCCTTTGGTGTATGTCCTGAGAGTTCGACTGTGTCCAGGGAATTATTCCCTGAGATTGTAAACATTAACAAAAACAAAAAAATTATTGAGAATATAAAAATATAGATCAGATCACTCTCGTATCGATCATATACTAATACTACCTTTAATATCGATACTACCAATTTATGGATCAATCCAATTTCCACTACGTGTCGTGTACTGCCAACATTTGTTACATTACCCTTTAACTTGTAATAATCTACTTGTTTATTTCATGTTATTAGCCGCTTACATTTGGCTTTAACGTGGTTCCATCTACACATCTTAAACTTTATTATGCACTTATTTCTTGGTGTTGTTTAAAGCTAGGTTAGCTTAGCCATTAGCATGTCTACTCTTGGCTTGCTCTTGTTGTGTAACATGTCTAACTAGGTCCTCCAGTGATAATACCTGATAAGACTACTTAACTGTTGTCTATCGATTCTTTATTTAATAGCGATTCTTGTTGGTTTGGATTCTGAATCGATTCAAAAAATCAAAAATCAATTTTAAATACAGGTTTTTCATTTTTCAATACATCTGTCTGCATTTGTCAGCCGCCGGGTGACCTTGCGGGCTAGCTCGTTTAGCTGCTGTTAATATTTCACCATGTGGGACAAAGAAAATACGGCCAGCCCCGTAACGGCTGAAGGTAAATGTTTGGATGCAATTTGGGTTTTACAATATCCCCAGTAAGAGGGAGCTAGAAATGACATATACATTGTGCAAAATCTGCAAAAAGCACCTCGGGAGCACTTTGAATGTCCGAACTCACAACCTACGTCATCACCCGGAACTAAAAGAAACCAAACAGCTGCAGCTCCATTAATTCACTAAATTTCCAGCCAACTCTGAAACAGATAAGTAAATATATCACCTTTTTCATTTCAAAAGATTTTCACCCCAACAGTGTTGTGGAGAACTAAGCCTTTAAGGTTTGTGATGCAAACGATTGAGCCTAAGTATGTCATACCTTTAAGTATGTTTTACAAAGATAAAGTTATACCACATTTTTACAAAAAGACAAAAGTTAAAGTTTAAAACGTCTTTGTAAAAGCCCCATGAGAAGCGTTCATCTGTGATGAGTAGACTTCCAGGAAAGGAAACCTAGCAGATCAAGTCGCATGTTTAAAAACCTAAGGGATAAACGAGAGCCACACAGTCACTAACATGAATTTGATGTTTTACGTTGTGGCAAATGAATGCAAGCTAACAATTACGAATATGGGTATTGTTACGTATAATGCTGCAAAAATGTATATATCTTTCGTTGAAAAAAAAAAATCAGACAATCTCAAATCTTAATGTTTTGAGGTTACTGGTTGAGTACTGAAATGTTAAACTTGTAACAAAGTATTTAATTGCTTTACTTTCAAAGCAAAATAAATGTAAAAATTGTGCAATGTACGCAAAATTAAAAGTTACCACTTTGCCAAAGGTTGGCCTTGTGTATTTTCAATTTTAAAAATATTGATTGTGAATCGAAAATTGTTTTGAATAGAGAATCGATTTTGAATCAAATCCTTAAACCAAGAATCGAATCGTGAGGAGCCCAGACATTCACACTCCTAACAAGATCACCTATGTTTTTAGTTTTTTATGCATTCTAACTCGTAAACAAACGCTGGCAAAAGCTAACAATGGAGGTAATGAGATTCGCTCTCTTCCGCCTATAAAGTGCTCTTAAAAACATCCAAAAATCTCCATCATTATTTTATATACCTGCTGTAAGTTTATATGTAGTAACAGGCACATTCATAATGTGTTGTAGTATTGACATACTTCAGTAATTTAAGCATAAGGTGGTGCATTAATTTCAGACGCATCAAAACGTTCGCTATTTCCTACAACAGTAACAACTACTACTAATCATCCCTACTACCAATCCCTACTACCAGTCATATTTCACATATTGTAATCACAAAAAAAATAATCTAAACAGCTACATTCCATGAAACTTAATGTGTTGCCTCACATCTCCTTCACAATATAACTCTTTCTAAATTACACCACCATGCACCACTGCTTTCTCCAGGCAGCTTTGTGACTTTACTGTCAAAGCGTCATCCCTTGTGGAAGAAAACATCACCATCAGAGGCCTCACTGACCTACTTACAGCATCATCAAACATGAAAAGTTTGTGTGCATCAGGGCAGAACCCTCCCCTGATTTCAGTAGGCATGGGTAGAGGGGTTTTTGGCCATTCTATCAATGGGTGGGACCACTTTCCAAGCATAGTGGGTGAGGAAGAAAAAGGTAACAGACAGATGCAATACCAATGTCATTTCATATGTATCAGGTCTAACTGAGAAGAATATTTAACCAACACAGCATTCCAGATCCTTCAAACCAGCCAACACCTTCAGATAACGGATCACAAATATCGGACACCTCACACCCAGAAAATCAATATGGTGTATGATGTCCAGTGCAGTGTCCAATACACTGATTTATATATTGGGGTAACAAAACAACCAGCCAGAGCAAGTCACAACACAGCAGGCAAACTCTTCCAAGTCAAGACTCGGTGTACCTGCACCTCAAAGAGACACAGCTCTCTTGAAGGGAAACCTGTACATACTATAGACTGGGAAGACAGATTGCTCAAAAGGGGAGCGAGAGAAGCCATCTACTTCAAAGTTGAAAAAACAGGAGGTGGTCCGCGACGTTACTAGGGATTAAATATGTACATTTCACAGGGCTGGGCTATATGGACGAAAAAAAGTATCTCGATATATTTATACTTAAACTCGATATTCGATATATATCTCCATATATTTTCCGGTGAAAGTATACATATAAAGATATTCATTTTTGAGCGGGATTCACTGAAATTGAAATGAATGACAACTGTACTGTAAACTGGCACTTTTATTAACCCAGTTAGTCAAGATGGGTATTAACAGCACAGAAAATAAACTGTTTAATTAGCACAGAATCACATAACATAAATAAAATAGAAAAATATTATTTCTACATAAAATAAATAACATAGCTGTGCAAATAATACATTTTTGGCAGCATTTATTGTGTGAAATATGCCCGGCTTGGCAACGGAGAACTGTTTGGATTTCAGCTTACATGGTAAACAACTCTAATGAATGTTTTATCCAGACGCATACATTTGTCCAAATGTGGCCAAGTAGACGCATTGTGGGTTTCATGGACGTTGTGTACATCGCTAAAAGATAAATCTAAAGAAGAGAATCCTTCTGCCATCTTCCACTAGTTTTTTTAATATATAAATTGCTCTTCTCTCCTACGACACTCTCGTCAGCATTTGGGACGTCTGTTGTGATTTCCCTTCCGGGTTCGATGACCCGCCCTATCTTGCCTTTGATTGGCCTAATCTCAATGAATAATACATAGTAAACTCATCACAGTAAACAACCAACCAATCATGGATGTTCTTACACGTGCAAGCATGTCTTGGAAGGAGGAAGGGGAGGGGTTTAGTAGCCCAAATAAGCGGTGTTTGGTCATTTTACCATGAAAATAAATTATATCAATACTACGATATTTTCTTAATTCATATCTTGTTTAAAAATATATCGATATATCTTACAAACTCGATATATCGCCCAGCCATAAATTTCATATCACGGTTATTGTGACCAAAAATTAGTATTATCACGGTATTGTCTTGTGTGCTCAAAAAGTACTTCAACAGACTGAAATCTTTTAACCAATTTAAAAAAATAAATAGTGGCAGAGGAAACATTTGCCGTAATATTGTTCTGGCTTCTTATGAATCATATTTTAGTTTGAGTTTGCAAATATGTTCATTTTCTTCCAATTAATTAGTAAAAGTTTTTGTATGTTTTTTTAATTGTCAAAAGCAAAATGTGTGTTCACTTTGTTTCACTTTCAGTTATTGTGACGTAGAGTTCCATATTTTTTTTATATCCATTATGTACATTGTTTAAGTTCCTGACTTAATTATTTCTGTAGTTTAACTCCAAATATAGATAGACTAAGTTATTTTACTGTTGTGCAGACATACAAATGTTTTAGATTCTGTTAATTCCTAAAATTGTATTTTTACTCTCTGGTTGAGAATTGTTGAACCTTTTCTGTTAGCCTGTTGTTTGGTTTGTACATAATCTTTGTGGTTTTAAAGAGTACAATATATGTACATTTCTGTATTTTAGTATTAATGACCAAGGAATTTGTATGTAATCTATATTCCGGTTTATGGAATGCAATAAAGCTATCTGATAAAAGTGTAGTTCATAATTGTATTCCCGATGTGCCGTGTGTTGAAGCACATGTCACTGGGCAAAGAACTGCCCGCACAAGAAGCACGAACAAGTAAGATTGACTGAAAATGACAATGTGGATGAAGTTAAAATTTTAATGAGTGAAGCTGCAGGCTCAGCAATCATAGACACTGCCTGCACTCGCACAGTGTGTGGAGAAAAGTGGCTTGAAAGTTATGTAGATAATCTCAATGAAAAGCAGGTAAATAAGCTCAGAAGTACTAAAATAGGACGGACAAAGTGTCATAGTCGATATTCCCCTCCTGCTGAGTAAAATATCATTAAAAAAGGCAGGAATTACATTAGACATAGAAAACGACAGGGCAGTGATGTTTAAGCAGCAGATACCTCTTCAGTTTACCAGCTCAGGACACTACAGTGTCGACATGAGACAATGATGACATGGAATGTCGAATTCAAGATTTATTTGCTGAGGATGAAGTCCTGATCATAACAGAAAATATGTCCACAATGGAGAAAAACAAGGTCCTCCTCAAACTTCATGCATCAGCAGATCGCCTGCATAATCTAATTCAAAGTTCAGGGAACAAAGACAGGGACTGTCTTTACCATGAATTGATTAACGTGGACCCCGACTTAAATAAGTTGAAAAACGTATTCGGGTGTTACCATTTAGTGGTCAATTGTACGGAATATGTACTGTACTGTGCAATCTACTAATAAAAGTTTCAATCAATCAATCAAAAGTCTCATTATTTTACAACAAATAGTGGATGAACGTGACACGTGCCAAATATATAGCAAGGCAAAGCCAAAGCCAGCTGTTGGTTTGCCTCTAGCTTCGGAGTATAATGAAACGGTGCCAGTGGACCTGCACAAGCTGGAGCCAAGCGTTTGGTATCTACATATAATGGACCATTTCATACGTTTCAGCTCTGGAAATATGAAAACAAAGAAATACTTTTTAATTGTCAACTCTTCCATCCACACATGGATAAATGTCCATGGTCGTCCCAAAAAGCTCTTCCGTGACAATGGCAGAGAATTTAACAATGAAGGGGGTTGCGGGGGGCGCTGGAGCCTATCTCAGCTACAATCGGGCAGAAGCGACCTCGAAGGGAATAAGCAGTAGAAAATGGATGGATGGATGGAGTTCAGGGACATGGCAGAAAACTTCAATATCGAGATTAAGACAACAACAGGATACAGTCCATTGAGCAACGGACTGTTGGAACGACATAATCAGACACTGACAAACATCTTCCAGAAAGTTAAACGGGTAAAAGATTGTGACTTGTGCACTGCCTTGGACTGGGCCTTAATGACTAAAAACTGCATGCATAGTGTACATGGTTATAGTCCACATCAACTGGTATTTGGTCAAAATATTATTGTATTGGTAAATGAGCTGCCTGCAGTAGAGGGCACTACAGTGAGTACGAGAGAAGGAGAACACATATCAGCTTTGCATGCCTCGAGGAAGGCTGTCACTGAAGTTCAATGTTCAGAGAGTATAAGAAGGGCATTAAGAAAACAGCTCAGATACACGGATGAAAAATATGACACAGGAGAAAACGTTTACTATAAACGAGGAGATTCGAAGGGACCAGGAGTGGTGATTGGTCTAGATGGAGCTGTTGTGTTTGTAAGACACGGAAGTATTCTAGATAGAGTCCATCACTCACGACTTAATAAGGTGCACACAGATTGAAGACAGGAAAATTACACAAAATAGTGTTCACACTGAAACAAGATGTGAAAAACATAACCGCTGATAGTGACACAGATGTTTTACACAGAGCATCTTGTAGCTCAGATAATGAACAAAACACAGACGGTGAAAATTAACATGACAGTTATGGAGAGGGAAACACGAGTGAAGGTGTAATTCAAACCGGTGCACCTCCAATGAATGACAGTGCCTGTGATAATCCTGTCCCATCCCCAAATGATTCCCGAGCGTGACGCATGCTGTTGCTCACTGCTCCCCTCACCTCCCAGGGGGTGAACATGGGGATGGGTCAAATGCAGAGGACAAATTTCACGACACCCAGTGTGTGTGTGACAATCGTTGGGACTTTAACTTTAACGTGAAGCTAAAAACAGGACACATTGTAACATTCATGAAAAGAGATACAAGTGTAACATGTAAAGCTAAAGTACTCAGTAGAGCAGGTTAGGCTACATGAACCTATAAAAACTGGTATAATATGCAGCATATTGAGCCTGATGGCAGTACTGGACTAAAAGAGGCAGTTGACATGTCATGTGTACAAAATCTTAACACTGAGTCAGCTGTCAGGGAGGCTGATATACACATAACAAAAGACATAATTTGATGAGATAGAAAGCTGGAAAAACTGATATTTTTGACTGAAAATATATGCCACTAGGTGGGTCTGTAGTCTCGAAGAAAGTGACATTGGTATTGTACCCAAAGCCAGACTTGTAGCAAGGGGTTTTGAAGAACTTAATTTTAAAAAAATCTACAAAAGGATTCACCAACATGTGCTTCTGAATCTCTAAGGCTATTTATTGCTCAGTGTAATTTGTCAAAATCACTGGAAAGTCCATTCTATGGACATCAAGTCTGCCTTTTTACAGGGTATGGAGTTGTTAAGAAATATTTATGTCAATCCTCCCCTAGAAGCTGACTGTAAGGGGGTTCTTTGGAAACGGAGACCCCGGACTGTTGAACACCTTAAACTGTACATCAAGCAAGAATGGGAAATAATTCCACCTGAAAAAGCTTCAAAAATTGGTCTCCTCAGTTACCAAATGTTTACTGAGTGTCGTTAAAAGGAAAGGCCATGTAACACAGTGGTAAAAATGCCCCTGTGCCGACTTTTTTGCAATGTGTTGCTGCCATTAAATTCAAAGTTAATGATTATTTGCAAAAAAAATAATTTGGTTTCTCAGCTTGAACATTAAATATCTTGTCTTTGCAGTCTATTCAATTTAATATAAGTTGAAAACGATTTGCAAATCGTTGTATTCTGTTTTTATTTACGAATTACACCGCGTGCCAACTTCACTGGTTTTGGGTTTTGTACTAAACTGTACTGAATGATAAAGGCAAGGCGGATTAAAATGTTTTTTTCTGTTTTAATGCCTTGAAGCAGAAGTAAAACCGTCTAGAGCACTTTTGCTCGAAAGGATTCTTCATTCATCTTTTCAAGCAACGTTTGAAAGTTTTGCACTATAACTAAAACAATTCATACTAACGAAAACGGTGTGTGATGTCTGTAGGACTTTTAGACGCATACTGTATTTGTAGGTGTGATCATAATGTAATCAGGCTAGCATTGTTAGCATTAACGAATATGCTAACATGTTTCTATTTGTTGATGTTAGTATTATTAACTTACAATGGCATTATTTTTGTATTGTTTTTTGTTTTGTAAATTCCCAAAAGGTCACTGTGGAGTTGAGTCTGTTTAGCTAATTGGAGAGCTAGCTTCCACAGCTTGTGGGTCCATGACAAGGACTTCTATTTTGTTTGATCAGGCATTTTACTGCCCTGTGACAAGCACCCTTTGGAAACAATAAAGTATGGAATAAACATTTACAAAATATTTCGTACCCGTATACAGCTGCGGCTTATGGTCCGGTGTGGCTAACATGTATACAAATATTCATTCCTTCTAAAATTTGGTGGGTGTAGCTAAAATACCGGTGTGCTCTATAGCTAGGAAAGTTCAGTAATTTGTTTTCTTTTTGCCAACATTCTGCAATACTTTTGCCATCCATGGTTGGTCTTTCCTTCTCTTCTTTTTAGTAACTTGTCCCAATAGACAGTTTTTCTTACAGAACGTAGCCATTTAAATACTGTCATTTCACATTTGCATCTTAACAGTTGTTTTTACACCACAATAGAGCGAAACCATTCTTGTCTACGGATGAGCCCCTCGTCCTGTAAAGAGTATTCATTGTTTGGGCCTTTGTACCAGCACTCAGACTTACCAATATAAGTATATGAGCATGAGCTGCTGAAGCCTGCTACGATGAGAGCAAGACAAACTAAACAGTCCAGTTACGATCGATTGAATGACCTGACAATACAATGACCTGGATGAATGAGAATATCCATAAAGACTTTCCACACTGTTGCAATACATTGATTCAGGCAAATAATAAAGTCACATAAGTTAGAGGGGAAACAATCTAACTATATATTTATATATTTTTTCCAGTTGTATTTGCTCCAGCACTTTGGAGTTCAATCAATACACCGTTGGCTAAATATTAATTTACTGTAATAAAAAGAGCTAGTTCTGAGGAAAGTACAATAAATATCACTGAGAATAACCTTGTACATTATATTTATCATCAACGAAAGTTTGCAAGTCAAAGATGTAACTGATGTCCTGTTAATGTGGACAAGGCTGAGTACTGATCTCTGCCACAAGCCTGTCGCTGTTCTTTTGAGTTCTGGTAACAGGTGGGCCAACGATCTCAGTCACCTGACTCTGTCCGTCGCTACACATTTGTGTTGTCGTCATTGTGGGCAACACATACATGCACAGTTGCACACACAAATACAATGGCGCTAGTCTGAACACTGACACTTGAACACAGGCATTATTTTTAGTCTATCCAATCAGTACGTTCCCTCCGTTTAAAATGCAGCGTAGCCGAGTCAGAGGATGAATGTAACGAAAGGGCTACTTCTACTTTACTACGTTTTATACACTTCTCTGCAACAGCACGGACATGGTTGGGGGGAAGACATTGGCTAGCAAGTAAGCACAAACTGTTAGACTAATCCCAGGATCAGGGCCATGTTTGTGACTGTGAGGTTCATTAATAGATTCTCAGCTGACTGCATTCAAAAGAACACGATTAACATGTTCCAGTCTACCTGACAGATTCCTGAGTGCTATTTTACTACATACTCAATGTAGGTAAATCACATGCAAGCAAAAAGAAAAGAGCAGCATTTTAGAATGTAAACGTCTTACTATTAGATGCTACCTCAGTAGAAGCATTTAAGTCTCATCTTAAAACTCATTTGTATACTCTAGCCTTTAAATAGACTCCCTGTTTAGACCAGTTGATCTGCCGTTTCTTTTCTTTTCTTTTCTACTCTGCTCCAAACCCGGGGTGGACCGCTAGCCTGTTCATCAGATGGGGACATCTCTACGCTGCTGACCCGTCTCCACTCGGGATGGTTCCTGCTTGCCCCACTATGGATTGGACTCTCGCTGATGTGTTAGACTTTCACAATATTATGTCAGACCCACTCGACATCCATTGCTTTCGGTCTCCCCTAGAGGGGGGGGGGGGGGGGGGGGGGGGGGGGTTACCCACATATGCGGTCCTCTCCAAGGTTTCTCATAGTCATTCACATTGACGTCCCACTGGGGTGAGTTTTCCTTGCCCGTATGTGGGCTCTGTACCGAGGATGTCGTTGTGGCTTGTACAGCCCTTTGAGACACTTGTGATTTAGGGCTATATAAATAAACATTGATTGATTGATTGACTATTAAAAGGAGGTATGCTGTAAAAAGCTCACTGCTCTGAAGCTCAATTATTGCATTTAGTTGAGTACCGTAAAAACATACTTGTCAGCATGTATGCAAGAAAGGAGTGCTGATGTGCAAAAATATTAATGACTTGAATGATATTTACAATACATTTACAATACTGGTGGGTGCATTCACTTTTTCTTAATGGCATAATATTTACTTGAGGATTTTAGGAAGAAAACATAACATTGACATTTGAGCTGCCCTGGAATGAAGTTATGACGGTGGAGTAAAATGTTCATTTCATTGTACGTTTTTTCATGACAAGCTGTAAATCTAATAACAGGTCTTTGCTTCGACTTGCCTTTTTTTTCAAAAGACGCTTTCATACTTTCACTTGAATAATGGGATGTTTCTACTCCCTTAAATGAAGCACAACTGCAACTCAAGTCAGTATAAGTAAGCAAAAGGGGAAATATATTGACATACAGCTCTCCACAATAGCAACATCGTTGCTTTAGACAACAGCATTCTTCTACTTGCACAGACTTTCTGGGTAATGTGTCGACCACACCCACACAACACGTGGTCACGAAGGACCACATTGTTGCAACAATGCTGTAACTAAAAAAAATAAAATAGAGGACTTTAGCAATAAATGCAACCAGCAATGGCTGAGTGTTTTTACAGAGACACACACACAAACACAAAAGATGGGCGACAGGGGGATTCCTAGTGGAATATTGTGCAACAATGACAAAAGAAACATAAATAACAAGCCCAGTGTGTCCCCTAGCTTTATAACTTTGGGGGTTGGGCAGTTTCTGTAATTTTGTTTACAAAACATGTACACATGCACAGTGTAGCATAGTCATAGAATAACGTATGTGATCACTCGTTGCCAGTGAGTAATGATTTTAGACAAGGGCCACATGGGCAGATATATGTCCAGAGTGATATTCTCTACGGAATGCCGCGAGAATGGCCGGGGAGAAATTTTTATTTGTGCTCAGAAATGAATAAAACCAAACCAATGAGAACATATGAGAGATTATCGTCACAAGTCGAGGTTTCATTTAAAATAAACAATGAAATGAAGGCGTGAATGTGTGACGGAGATAAACTTTTAATATAGAATTAGCGCAACTGCAACACCGCAAAATTCTGGAAGCAGTGGAGGTCATGAGCGTTACATACGGACGTACAAGGGCAGCATTGATGAAGCAATGGGATAAAGGGGGCCTAGCCCACGGCGCTAAAACTGGCATTGTTACCTGTTATATGTCATATATTTTGTGTCAGAAGTCCAAAAAATCAACAAAAGTCAAAATGCTTGCTCAAATGTCATACAAGCACCAATATATAGGAGGGAGGACACTTAAGCATAATTCAATAACACCTTTGCCCTAGGGCTGGGCGGTATATCGGTATTATAGTTAATACCGGTATATTTTAGAAAGTGGTATATATTTGAGACAATACCACCTTCCCGGTATCTTTTGAAGTGCCTTTGTTACGGCTGTTTGCTCTTTTCTGCACTTAACGGGCAAGGCACAGGGCATTCTCTTTGGCTCACCCCTGCCCCTCGCGTGTTTACGTAGGCTTTTCTGACGTGTGACACACCACAACAAAACTTTTCAAATGAATATGGCGCCTCAGTGCCGACTCCAAAGTCATGCAATGCTTTGGTCAGCGACTGCATTTGGCTATAGGTGAGTGACTACAGCTTTATTTACACACACGCCAATTTGTTAATCTCTTATTGTAGCGACTTTATCACTAATCTTATTTGTTTATGTTGTTCACAAGTTGTCAAATGTTTAGCGACAACTCTGTTTGAAAGTGCCTCTCCCCATAGCCTCCTGTGCGGACTAGACTACTGGAGTATAGCGGCTGGGTGGCTAAAAAGTAGTTTTAAACTTAACATCCAGCGGCTTTCACTGCAGTGAGTGAGTAGAAGCTCCATGTATCCCCGCGCAGTCTATAAACCTAACGTTAATGAACTAAATCAGTGTTTTTCAACCACTGTGCCGCGGCACACTTGTGTATCGTGAGATATCGTCTGGTGTGCCATGGGAGATTATGTAATTTCACCTAATTGGCTTAAAAATATTTTTTGAAAACCAGTAATTATAATCCGCAAATGTGCCGTTGTTGAGTGTCTGTGCTGTCTAGAGATCAGCAGAGTAATCGTGTAATACTCTTCCATATCAGTAGGTGGCAGCAGGTAGCTAATTGCTTTGTAGCTGCCAACATGGTTTGTGGTGATCACAATATGCAGACGACAGCGGGAGGCAGTGTGCAGGTAAAAAGATATCTAAAGCAAACACCAACAATAAACAAAAGGCGAGTGCCGCTAAGAAAAGGCATTGAAGCTTAGGGATGGCTATGCAAAACGAAGCTAAAACTGAACTGGATGCAAAGTAAACAAAAAACAGAATGCTGGACAGCAGCAAAGACTTACAGCATGTGGAGAAGCAGACGGCGTCCACAAAGTACATCCGTACATGACATGACAATCAACAGCAAAATAGGAGTGCAAGACAAGAACTAAAACACTACACACAGGACAACACCAAAAAACTCCAAATAAGTCACGGCGTGATGTGACAGGCCGTGACAGTACACCTACTTTGAGACAAGAGCTATAGTGATGCATGGTTGGTTATGGTTTGATTTCATATCCTAAAATTGCGAGATAAGACTTTTTACTGTCAATATCGGCTGCTGAGTTAAAATTTGTTATGTTTTCTGCTGGTGGTGTGCCTCGAGATTTTTTCAATGAAAAAAAAATGCTTTGGCTCAGAAAAGATTGAAAAACAGTGAACTAAATGACCAAAAACTGCTTTGACATAGTACCGGCTAACTAATTAATAAGAATAAACCATTCGTTACTACTTACCACACAAATAATCTGAGTACTCTCAACACTGGTAATCCAGCCATAAAACACTTAGGCAACCTTAAGCAATTTGCATGTTTTTTAAGATACTAGTATATACCGTATACTGCCATTCTGACTAAAAATACAGCGGTATCAGTTTTGGTCCATATCGCCCAGACCTACTTTGCCCACACACTTACACAACGTAGATGGTTAAAATAATTAAATCATGGGAGGCTGATCAACTAGTTCAGCTGAGAATGTCCACGTGCCAGAAAGACCATTAAGTTTCATTAAAACCACAACCACAGACGCTTTTAGCGAAGGAAATCATTTGTGGAAGTTTGCAATCTGTCAAAGCAAGATCAATCCTAACAGCAATACACGAGTCAGCTCCTTCTTCAAATAGCACCATAACCAAGTAAATAGCACCAAATCCCAGCGGATTTACAACCCTGAGCGGACATTTGCCAAAGAGGGCTCGCGATTCGATGCTGCGGCTGGCAGAGCACCGAGTTCTCACCTGAGGGAGTAGGTATAGCCGGTGTTCTCCGGAGCACACTGTGGCGGCGCGTATGTGTGCAGTTGGGAAAAATCCATGGTCATTCTTCGTTGTTTAGACTGCAAGAGTCGGGATGCAAGGGACAGGTCAGCCCACGCTGACATATTGCAGGGAGATAAGCACAAACTCATATCCACTCGCCACATACACATGCAGTGCCTTGTTCAACCTGTCTCTTTGATTTCAAACCATTTTAATAGAGTTAATTACAGAGAAAATATCCCTATTAAGCTTGTTGTCTTGATCTGAAGTCAATTCCCTGATTGCTCGCTAGTTTCTGCTGCTACGCTGAACACAATTCCCGGAAAAGCGAGACAACGGCTTAAGTAGGCCTGACATTGTCTAAAACCCGCAACACGGCAATGTTTCCTAACCTCTTCCTGCATGTTGGCTGCCTTGAAGACCGTAATGAATAACTTGTTGCTCTGCTCCCCTTCTGGTAGCAGCAGTCAGGCGGGAAGATCTCTTACTCCCCGAGCTGTCCCCTCGCTTGAGCTACTACTTGTGTGAGCTCCGCACACAGGGAAGACAGTGTTATATAACAAGGAGGTGGGGCTGAGGTTTTTTGTTTTTTTTAGGCAAATAGGCGGGAAAGCACTGTGAAGTTGCTCTTTTCACAGTGAGAGCTGCCTTCAAAGTAAATACCGCTGTATAAGGCCAATCTATTGCCAAATATAACTGAAGCAGACACATTTAATTTGCCCTAGTGCCTGAGTTAAAAACTTTATAAACTTAAGCAAGGGTGTCTAAACTTTTTTCCACCAACTGCAGCATCTAGAACAAAAATTACAGCCACATGCTAAAACCAAACAAATGTAGGCATTGTTATATCGTAATAGGAGTGTGATGGCATACTATTTCAATTTTCTCTTTTAACATCACAACCATCCATATATTCATTTTCTACCACTTGTCCCCCTGGGAGTTGCAGGGGTGGCTGGAACCTTATTTGTATAAACTTTTATTTTCACCTTGGCTCCAATGTTTACTTCATATTGCTCTGATGTGAGCCAATAAAAAAAAAACGTGTACTGCAGGCTGCAAATTGTCCCAGGGCGGCACTTTGGACACCCCTGAACTAGACTAAAGTTACACGCTTTTTATGTGCGTTTCTTTATTTATTTCATTTCTAAGCAGTATAAGTTTAAAATGAACTGCAAAAAGATCTACACTGCCAGGTCAGTAGTTTGTAAATTGAAATGTAATCACAGACACTAAAACAATGGTGTGGTTTTCCATTAAACAGAACACTTACACTACCGTTCAAAAGTTTGGGGTCACATTGAAATGTCCTTATTTTTTAAGGAAAAGCACTGTCCTTTTCAATGAAGATAACTTTAAACCAGTCTTAACTTTAAAGAAATACACTCTATACATTGCTAATGTGGTAAATGACTATTTCAGCTGCAAATGTCTGGTTTTTGGTGCAATATCTACATAGGTGTATAGAGGCCCATTTCCAGCAACTATCATTCCAGTGTTCTAATGGTACAATGTGTTTGCGCATTGGCTCAGAAGGCTAATTGATGATTAGAAAACCCTTGTGCAATCATGTTCACACATCTGAAAACAGTTTAGCTCGTTACAGAAGCTACAAAACTGACCTTCCTTTGAGCAAATTGAGTTTCTGGAGCATCACATTTGTGGGGTCAATTAAACGCTCAAAATGGCCAGAAAAAGAGAACTTTCATCTGAAACTCGACAGTCTATTCTTGTTCTTAGAAATGAAGGCTATTCCACAAAATTGTTTGGGTGAACCCAAACTTTTGAACGGTAGTGTACTTCCAGCATGCCCTTTATTTTTAGTACAGAACAGTATTCAGTGTTTACATGGAAACTGTAAAGCTTTCATTTTCACTTAGGCCTGTTTAAATAAATCATGCCGTCTTGCATATACATATTCCTTAGTTTTTACACTACTTACTGTATATTGGGTAGGGAATTTGAATTATGACAGTAATGTCTCCCTGCAGGTAAATGTACACTTTGTGTTAAAAGTTTAAATAAATCATGCAGTCTTGCATATGCATATTCCTTGGTTTTTACACTACTTGCTGTATATTGGGTAGGGAATTTGAAATATGACAGTAATGTCTCCCTGCAGGTAAATGTACACTTTGTGTTAAAAGTTTATCTTGAGTGATAGTGGGAAAATGAGGGCAGCCTGGTGTGTTTGCCATTCCTGAGGGAATGCTTGCATAAATTTGTGCACATCCAAATTTGGGTATTTTAGTGTTTACAAGGTAACAGCCAGTTCCTTTGAAATACTAAAGACACTTTTAACTGATGCTGTGACCCAATGTCACCTCCATATTTATACTGTTGACTGTGAATCAGAATGTGCAATAATGTTATGTTACTCACTATGCCTTGTATATAACATTTTTATTTTTTATTTTAGCTAAATACCTTGTGACTTGTTGAAGGGTGGACTAGCAAAGTAAGATTTTCATTGTATGGCAAACTGTCTGTTTAACTGTGCATATGACAATCTTGAATCTACATTGATGTATTGTAAGCAAGAGACCATAGTGATAACATTTTAATGCGTTATATGAAAACAGTCTCACTTTTACGTTATCAGGATTCATTACAGCAGTTTCTTAACCACAGGGCCCATTTTTGGGTCGCAAACTCCTTCTAGAGGGCCGCCACAAATATATGTTTCTCAGTATGGGCCACAGTGGTACTCAAGTGTATTACTCTTTCCACAATGTGTGGCAGTAATGACAACGTCAAACAAACCGAAGAAGTCTGGAGTTAATGTCATAGAGTAGTGATTCTCAAACTGTGGTACGTGTACCCCTAGTGGTACGCAGACTCGATTTAGCGGTAGGCTGAAGGATCACTTGATTAAAGTAGTGTTGGGTTTTCCTCTATTTAAATTGTGTGTAATGTTACAGTGGCCAAAATATTAAATATACTTGTCAAATAAAATCTGGGTCTTGTTTTTAATGAATACTTAGGCCTACTATGTACTGTATTTTAATCTTGGTCATTTTGGTGGTACTTTTTTCTGAGGTGGTACTAGTTGAAAAAAGTTTGAGAACCAGTGTCATAAAGAAGTTTCTTCAGCGCAAAAATTATGACTTAAGTGTTGAAGCTTTATTTTCATTTGCACTTTAATCTTATTCACAGTTTATTTAAGAAACATAGTATTATGTATTATTAATTTGGGTAAAAGTAAACTATTTTAGCACTGCATAATTTTGTGGAAATGTATTTACCAGTTTTACAAGTCCCTTTCTTTGCAGTATATTTGACTAGTATTTATTTTGCACGGCTCTTTAGCGCCTCCCTGGAGCTTTTTCAAAAATGTATGAAAATGGAAAAAGATGAGGGAAAAAATATATTTTTTGTTTTAATATGGTTTCTGCAGGAGGACAAACATGACACAAACCTCCCTAATTGTTATAAATCACACTGTTTATATTAAACATGATTCTGTGATTAGAGACTATTTGAAGAGCGCCGTTTTGTCCTATTAATTTTGGCGGTCCTTGAACTTACCATAGTTTGTTGACATGTACAACTTTCTCTGACTTTCTAAGACGTGTTTTATGCCACCGCTTTCTTGTCTCATTTTGTCCACCAAACTTTTATTGTTGTTCGTGAAGGCACAAATGTGAGCTTTGTTGACGTCATTGACTTGTGTGGACTGCTAATCAGGCATATTTGGTCACTGCATGACTGCAAGCTAATCGATGCTAACATGCTATTTAGGCTAGCTGTATGTTCATATTGCATCATTATGCCTCGTGTGTAGGTATATTTGAGCTAATTTAATTTCCTTTAAGTCCTCTTAATTCAATTTATATTTGCATGTCTCATGACGCATTTCTGATAGTTGTGTGCCATGTTGTTCCAGACCACAGCAAACGTTACCCGGCTTGCAAAGATTGTAATAAATCCATTAGAAGACAGCCTGCCGGTTCCATAAACTTGGACACACACATCTATAACTTTGGCCATTCTAAACCAGTCATTTCCAGGAGTTATCTCACCCTCTGAGAAGTTTTACTAATGATTTCCAATGTTGTAAAAATGTGTAGAATATTCCATTTCAAGATTTCTGTCAACAAAAATTTGCGTCAGCCTGCGACACATAGTCATTTTGATAGTAGGTTAATATAGACACTTACATCATGTATTGCCTTCATTTTAACACTTATTATAAAGGCTTTACATTTTTTGCGGCTCCAGACAGATTTATTTTTTGTATTTTTGGTCCAACATGGCTCTTTCAACATTTTGACAGCCCTGTTTTATGCTGTGCGTGAATCCACAAAGGTGAGCTTTGTTGATGTTATTGACTTGTTGGAGTGCTAATCAGGCATATTTGGTCACTGCATGACTGCAAGCTAATGGATGCTAACATGCTATTTATGCCAGCAGTATGTACATATTGCATCATTATGCATCGTTTGTAGGTATATTTGAGCTTATTTAATAGCCTTTACTTTTATCCTCTTTGTATATAATTTAGTTTTGCATGTCTGCATTATCTGTATATAATATACCTGTATAGTATGTAATATTGACTGCATTTCTGATAGTTGTTTGTGTGCCATGTTGTTCCAGACCACAGCAAACATTACCTATCTTGCCAAAGATTGTAATAAATCTATTAAAAGAAGACAGACTGCTGTTTCCTTTAACTTGGACACACACATCTATACCTTTGGCCATTAAAAGCCAGTCATTTCCAGGAGTTATCTCACCTTCTGAGCAGCCTCTGATTTACTAATGGTTTCTAATGTTGTAAAAATGTGTTGAATAAATATTACATTTCAACATTTCTGTCAACGAAGATTTGTTTCAGCCTGCGACACAGTTGATTTGATAGTAGGCTCTCATAGCTAATATAGACACATCATGTGTTGTCTTCATTATAACACTTATATAAGACTTTTAAAGTAATTTTGATAGTAGGCTAATATAGCTAATATAGACACATCATGTGTTGTCTTTATTATAACACTTATATAAGACTTTTAAAGTAATTTTGATTGTAGGCTAATATAGCTATTATAGACACTTACATCATGTGTTGCCTTCATTATAACACTCATATAAGACTTTTAAAATCATTTTGATAGTAGGCTATTATAGCTAATATAGACACGTCATGTGTTGCCTTCATTATAAGAATTATATAAGACTTTTAAATTAATTTTGATAGTAGGCTAATATAGCTAATATAGACACTTACATCATGTGTTGTCTTTATTATAACACTTATATAAGACTTTTAAAATCGTTTTGCTATTAGGCTATTATAGCTATTACAGACACTTACATCATGTGTTGCCTTCATTATAACACTTATATAAGACTTTTAAAATCATTTTGATAGTAGGCTATTATAGCTAATATAGACACTTACGTCATGTGTTGCCTTCATTATAAGAATTATATAAGACTTTTAAATTAATTTTGATAGTAGGCTAATATAGCTCATATAGACACTTACATCATGTGTTGTCTTTATTATAACACTTATATAAGACTTTTAAAATCGTTTTGATAGTAGGCTATTATAGCTAATATAGACACTTACGTCATGTGTTGCCTTCATTATAAGACTTATATACAGCTGTTCATTTTTCGCGGTCTATACTATATATGGTGGGGCGGTATAGCTCGGTTGGTAGAGCGGCCGTGCCAGCAACTTAAGGGTTGCAGGTTCGATCCCCGCTTCCGCCACCCTAGTTACTGCCGTTGCGTCCTTGGGCAAGACACTTTACCCACCTGCTCCCAGTGCCACCCACACTGGTTTAAATGTAACTTAGATATTGGGTTTCACTATGTAAAGCGCTTTGAGTCACTAGAGAAAAGCGCTATATAAATATAATTCACTTCACTTAATTCACTATACAGATTTTAAAAATTTTAAATTTTTGGTCCAATATGGCTCTTTCAACATTTTGGGTTGCCGACCCCTGTTCTACAGTAACCAAACATTCCTCACAAGTGTTGTTCC
Source organism: Entelurus aequoreus (assembly GCF_033978785.1). Lineage (NCBI taxonomy): Eukaryota > Metazoa > Chordata > Actinopteri > Syngnathiformes > Syngnathidae > Entelurus > Entelurus aequoreus. The sequence goes on from NC_084755.1 coordinate 14,535,310, forward strand.
AGTTCCATTCACACATTTAAAAAACACTTTAAGACCAATGTCTTGGAAAAATATATCACTCTTGAATCAACACAGTAGTTAATACTATGATCAATGTTAATTAAAAACTAAATGTGGGATATAAATAATAATGGAAGTATAATTGTTTGTATATAGTATATAATTGGTGCAAAGGTTTAACATGTGTACAAAGATATTTCACATGCCTTTACTGTGTATATAATTGAACAGTATTTATGTTGTGTACAATGTGTATTCATAATATGTTGTGAAAAGGAAATTTCATAATTTTTGGAAGCTCATCTTGTATTTGACTTTGTTTATAGGGTTAGGCGCAATAAGTGTTCAACTTCAGCCTAAACCAGACCTGGGCAAATTAAGGCCCGGGGGCCACATGCGGCCCGTTAAGCTTTTCAATCTGGCCCGCCGGACATTCCCAAATAACTTTTTTAGATCTTTAAGATGGAAACTGTAGCTGCCATTATGATGTGCAGTGATGTTTTCAAATTACCGTAAGTCTTGAACTATACAACATATTTCAATGGTTGGAATCTGCGCTTTTTGCATGATATTTTAGTGACTAGTGTTGTCCTGATACCAATATTATTTTGATAATTTTCTAAATAAAGGGGACCAGAAAAAATTGCATTATTGGCATCCTGCCTGAGAAGGCGGATATGGTCATTTTCCTAAACAAGAACTGTCTCTGATTTTATACTGTACCTGCTGCTAATCTGGACTGGGTTTTGCAAGTTGTTTCTTATTGTTTATTTGCTTTTCTGCACCAGGTTAGCCCATCAGTGGGAGCACGGTAACATTTTTAAGTACCTGCAGCTTCATACACTTGTGTGTGTAAATGTGTTTTCATGAGGTTTTCAAAAATAAAGCTCTCTTGAGGAAAGTGTACTCCTGGGAAAATGTATTCATAATTTATAATATTTATATTCAAGTTCATAGATTTGATATTTATATTCTAGTTGAAAATAGCCCTGTGAGGAATTTATAGTAAAGTTCATAAAAAGTTAATAGAATTAAAATTGATGGAGAATGTCAGACTATTTCATTCAGAAAGACTGTAGGTTAGCTAGCTCATTTAAAATATCCTAAACTTTTTTTTGACCCTGCCTCTTAAAAGAATCGGAATCGAGAATCGTCAGGAATCGGAATCGAAACAAAGATTTGGAATCGGAATCGTTCGAATTCAAACGATACCCAACCCTAGTTGTGGCGGACCGGTACTTTTCAGAGGCGGTATGGTACCGAATATGATTCATTAGTATCGCGGTACTATACTAATACCTGTATACCGTACAACCCTACTAGTTACTATGGTAATCTACGTCACAGCAGGTCAGACGAGGCACCAAGCAGTGTGGGTGGGGAGCGTTTCCACAGAGTGTTTCCAGAGCGGCCAGCCTGAAATGCGAGCGTCAGGGACAGACACAGAAGGAGATTTTTACAACAAAGTTCTAAAGCTTAGTGATATATCAGATTGCAGATGTTTTTTTACCCTTCGCGTTCATATTTCGCTGCGTTTGTTGCATTTGGCTTGATTGTAAAATGTGTCGATTGAGAGGGGGTGTGACGTTCATATATTCTCAATATTCAGGGTTTTATCATTCATCGAAAAAAAAATAAAATTCCATTCCATTTTTAAGGCGGTCTGTCATAACATTTTTAGCATTCAATCAGACTTTATTGTGAGGTTTTGTATTAGTTTTCCAAAAAAAAGATATACCGGCCCCCAGACATTTTTTTCTCTAAATTTGGCCCCCCGAGTCAAAAGAATTGCCCAGGCCTGGCCTAAACTCTTTCGGTCTGCAACATTTTTAATTTATGAATGTACAACTGTTTGTTTATGTAAAACTGTTTGTTTATTTTGTTGACCATTGACTGAAGAAATAACAAATAATAAAAATAGTAATAAAAACAAGCGCTGACATTTTTTTAAACCTTTTTTCTTACTCACGCTTTCTTGGGGATTTTCAATTCCATGCAGACAAGTATGCAAACAAACAGATGGCTTTATCCGCAGCCCATAATTGTTTCAACTCTGGATCATTGAGCCCAAAAGAGGGATAATCTGAAGCAAAAATCCAAAAAAGCCAGTTCGGCTTCTTAACAGAGCCAATATTAGTTTTTAATTTTCTTCCTTAAGGGTCATCCGATGTTGTGGTGAACATGATTGCATTCATTGCCAACGACAACAAACCTACTGTGTCAATCAGCAAAAAAAGAAAAGAAGCTCTGTCTAAAATAGCAACCCTATAGTTCGGAGTATACAAGAGACAGGTCGAACAATGCTACCGTGTTCGTGCATGCACACACGCACACAACGGCTCAGTACAAACGTGCAGCACGGTGACAAACTGACCGTGTTGTGTTTCTACTCTGTACGTCATACTTTGCTCGCTCCTTTACGCAAACCACCTGCGAGCGAGGAGCCAAACACCGGCCCCGCTTCAACGAGCAACATTTGGCCGATTAACAGCTGAGGAGTGACCGGCCCAAAAACGCCATATAAGCCGGTCACATTCCCCCCAGTGCGCGGTGGCTAAATTTAGATTTATTAGACGCACATTGACTTTTTGTCACAGAAACATGCGTTATTTCCCTACAAGAGGAAATTATACAAATCTTATTTGGGAATAGGGCCAGGAATGAGTAAAGGAGTGCGGCAATGACGTAATGAAAGCAAATAACAACATGTTAGCATGCTAACTTGCCCGTGGAATATGAATCCATACATGCTACCATCCTCCAGCCAATAGGATCCACTGCTGACAATGAGCTAACTTATTCCGGTATTCCAATAAAAAAAACACAAAAAAAAACGTCACGTTTCTTGTTTTGTTTGGGAACTCGACGTTATTACTCCAGGATGGGGAAAGTTCCAAAGTATCCAGTGTGTGTGTATGTGTGTGTGTGTGTAATATGCGCTAGTGGTGCACAACAACAAACTGATTTTCCAAAATGGCTTCCCGGGCGAAACAAAGCCAGAAGGATGGCTGCTGATCCTCCCACTCGGCTCTCTGCACACTTCAACTCTATTGGAGGAGCAACTGACAGCTGCGGGGACCGCACACTCCCGTTTACACGCAGAACAGGTTGTGGTGAAGGGTGACCCGACTAAACAAAAAAAAAAAAGTAGGGATGCCTCTTTTACATTTTTTAATAGGCACCGCCATTGTTGTATGACGTCATATTTGTTGACGAAAAGTGCAGTGAATTATGTTTATATAGCGCTTTTCTTTAGTGACTCAAAGCGCTTTTACATAGTGAAACCCAATATCTAAGTTACATTTAAACCCAGCCTTCTTTTTTTTTGCTGCAGCTGTTACATATACTGCAGGGGTGTCCAAAGTGCGGCCCTGGGGCCATTTGCGGCCCGCAGGTCATTTTTTAACGGCCCCACGGCACATTTTAAAAATACGATTGAAAAAAATAAAAAACATAAAAAGTGGTATATGAGAGCAAACAGGTGAAATGTAACAAGAAAAGGTTGCAATGTTTACTCTAATAACACAAAGCTAACAAGGAGACAAAGCAGAAGAACGAGGAAACTACAGACATGGCGACGCCGTCGACGAGCAAGATGAAGAAATACGCTTGCAAGTTCCAAAACGAATAGAAACAAGAATTTCAGTTCATCCAGGACAGTTCGAAGGGGAAGGTGTATGTTGCCTGTAAATTTTGTAGAACAGACTTCTCCATTGAACACGGTGGCCGAAATGATACACTCATCATGAACGGAGAAGTTAAACAGGACAATACTGCCATCTAATGGATAGCAACCGGAACACTGAAATTCAAGTATTTATTTATTTTTTGTAGGTAAATAAAATAAATATATAAATATATATATATATATATATATATATATATATATATATATATATATATATATATATATATATGAAATACTTGACTTTCAGTGAATTCTAGCTATATATATATATATATATATATATATATATATATATATATATATATGAAATATATATGAAATACTCGAGTTGGTGAATTCTAGCTGTAAATAACCACGCCCCCCGCCCCCAACCCCCCACCTCCCGATATTGGAGGTCTCAAGATTGGCAAGTATGCCCACGGCACATTTTAAAAATACGATTGAAAAAAATTAAAAACATAAAAAGTGGTATATAAGAGCAAACAGGTGAAATGTAACAAGAAAATGTTGCAATGTTTACTCTAATAACACAAAGCTGCCATGCAGGCGGTTTCTTTGTTTAAAAAACAATAATGAATCAAAATCAATGTTAGTATGAATTATTGACCTATTCAAGGCTCCAATTAAGTCACATTAAATATTCCACTTTGAGGTATTTTTGGGGGAAAATGTTGCATATTTTGTGTTTGCCATATAAAAAACTGAGCTGATTTTTTTAAAATAAGGGCCTAAAACTAACAAACAAAAAAGATAAACAACAATAAAACTTATAATTGACGGATAGATCTGGGGCCGTACTTATCAAGCTTCTTAGAATTACTCCTAAGAAGTCTGCTAAGAGTTGACTTAAGAGTAAATAAATTATTCGCTGAAAGCTGCACTTAAAAGTTAGTTATCAAGCGTCTTACTCACACTTTCAGCGAAGTGTAGGACTGAATCTTAAGTGTCACACTCAGAGCTGAATTACGACATTACTATGTGCCGTAAACGGAATTTTAGGTGACGTCATTTCTGTGTCCATAGAAATGACCAATCACGGAAGGGAATCCGTTGTCTAAGAATAAAGAAATATCTTGGAAATATTTAAGTGGACAATGGGAGTGTATATTTTGACAATAAACTACAAAATAATACAAAACAAACTAGTCCCCGCCGGCACTCACGCTACCGCTCCCTCTCTTCTATCGCCCACACACTCACTGACGTCACTCACCTCACGGCCACACACATACGCTACTGTCATAACATTTTCTTTCCAATTCATTAATTAGGCAACTAATTTGAAACTGGTGTGGGTGGCTCTATATATACTAGCCCACTGCAGCCACATGCAGAAATCAACAAAGAATCGAAAAGTATTAAATCTGTGACAAAAATAATATCCGCTTTGTCTAAACGATACCGTTTGATCAGCTGCTCGTCATCAAAAAAAACAAAAAACATTGTTCCGTTCCCTGAACGTTCGCGCACGTCTCTCTCGCCTCAGTGCCATCCCCTGCTGGCAACTCCTAACCACTTAAGACACCTCTGAAGGTCTCTTAAATATCGTGGAGAGTAGGAGTGATTCTTAGACTTAAGAACGTTGATAAAAAGCTTTTATTCTTAAGTTTGAGAGTAGGACTAAATTTCGCAAATTCTCAGGACTTAAGTGTAAAATGGCACTCTAAGAAGCTTGATAAGTACGGCCCCTGAAGTGGATCTCGAGATTATTGTGTTAAAAGTAAACAGTAAAAAAAATTTAGAATTTATTTTTTAACGCTTGACAAAAAGAGCACACAACTTAAATCTTTAAAAACGTTATATTGACAGATAGACCTAATGTTCATCTAAAGATTTAAATGGAAAAAAATTTAAAAAAATATTAATACTGAATAATGACACATTTTTAATATTTTTTTGACCAAAACCCTTTGGGGTCTCCGGGATCAAGCCTGAGTGGAGGCCTAAATGTAAATTTTTTATACACATATTCAATTGTTTTTTAAAATAAAAAAATATCTAAATGGCCCTCGCTTGCTTTGATTTTTTAGTGCGGGGCCCTCAGTGGAAAAAGTTTGGACACCCCTGATATACTGCAATATTGTACGTGGTAATTGGGATTTGTTATATATTTTATATATTATATAAAATATAATATAATATCATATATCAGTATTAGAGATGTCCGATAATATCGGCCTGCCGATATTATCGGCTGATAAATGCTTTAAAATGTAATATCGGAAATTATCGGTATCGTTTTTTTTAATTATTATCGGTATCGGTTTAAAAAAAAATTTATTAAATCAACATAAAAAAACACTAGATACACTTACAATTAGTGCACCAAACCAAAAAAACTCCCTCCCCCATTTACACTCATTCACACAAAAGGGTTGTTTCTTTCTGTTATTAATATTCTGGTTCCTACATTATATATCAATACAGTCTGCAAGGGATACAGTCCGTAAGCACACATGATTGTGTGTGCTGCTGGTCCACTAATAGTACTAACCTTTAACAGTTAATTTTACCAATTTTCATTAATTACTAGTTTCTATGTAACTGTTTTTATATTGTTTTACTTTCTTTTTTATTCAAGAAAATGTTTTTAATTTATTTATCTTATTTAATTTAATACATTTTTTTAAAAGGACCTTATCTTCACCATACCTGGTTGTCCAAATTAGGCATTATAATGTGTTAATTCCACGACTGTATATATCGGTATCGGTTGATATCGGTATCTGTAATTAAGAGTTGGACAATATCGGAAATCAGCAAAAAAGCCATTATCGGACATCCCTAATCAGTATATATTATACAGGCAGAGAACCGAAATGTCTGTCGTCAAGCTGTTAGACGGGGTATTGCAGAGGCTGATTTGAGGAGAGGCCAGCTCGCAGAGGAGAAGAGAGACAGGAGGAAACGTACTGCAAATACTATCGCACAGCAGGAGCGGGACGAAGTCTCTACACATGTTTGCACTAAGTGCAATAGGGACTGTCACTCAAGAATTGGCTTGTACAGCCATGCTAGGCGTTGTCAACAAACATGAATGTACCGTATCAACAAAACATCAAGTTAAAATGTGAAAATTATAATTAAATAAGTGCATCGTATAATTACAACACTCATTATAACTGAAAATATTATACTAATAATTTACTAAAATAGGATGACAAAACTATTTAAATAAAAACAATAAACTATTAATAATTAAAGTACCATTACAAAATAAAGAAATAATACAAATAAATAAATAAATAAATAAATAAATAAAATAAAAAATTAAACATCAAATCGAAATAAGTGTCTGACCCAAGAGCGTAAATTAGCATGGTCATCTGTGACTAAGCTGCCAAAGATATATAATATGTAAATATTACATATATGTTATATTTTATATTGCTACTATGGTACATTTTAATCTACTTTATACCTGCATTATCCTTTCCATCCTTACCCTTTCCATCCTTTGTAACTGAGCTACTGTGTGGAACAATTTCCTTTGTGGATCAATAAAGTTTGTCTAAGTCTAATCAACTTGCGATCTTAATTTGTTACGTGACAGAGCTCCTAACCCAAATTATTTGTATCTCAAATCAACATCTCATTGAAATTGAAATCAATGTGGTGCTTTTCTGACCCAAAACAGCACAATTTTAACCCGGGCTGTCAAACGATTAAAATATTTAATCAAAGTTTGTTCATATTAAATTTAAAACTAATCATGATTAATTGCAGATAAATATAGTTTTTCATCATTAATAAGTGTACTCTTGGCATAAAATGTTCAAGTTTTTAATAACTTGACTGGACAATCAGTTTGCTTTAATGAAACCATTTTTAAACAGTATGCTTTTTTTAAACAGCTCAACACAAAAAGGACAAATGCACTTTCAAGGACGATAACGAAAAATACCTGCAGTGTATTCGCGTCTTGCCAGATTTTGTAGGAATACAGAACTTGTATTCCTGCTGTAGTAGCACTTACATTTGGCGGAGGAGCTACACATTGATGTCTAGATACCAGTTATACACATTAATAATACAAAATGTGGATTGTTACAGTTTGATTTGTCAAAGTTGTTTGGTAACGTAATCTGTGATCTGTCTACCTGAATAAAATATTCTGATATATGCATTACATACTGTACATTACCTTTTGCACTATATTAATTTATACTATTATGTGTTGTCAACTTTGTACTTTTTTATGTCATTGCCTGAAATAAATAAATGAAAAAAAATATCCTGTACATTACATGTTGTACAAGTTTGGTATTCATATATCTGCACGACAATGTCTTAACCTTCTCTATTTAATAATACAATGTAATATTCGGCCTGCTAAACATTCTGTAATTGTGGACTGTCAATCGGAACATGTTATAAAATTATATACGCTTTATTTCAATCTGACAGAAAACATTTAAGTAGAAATATTACAGTACATTAAAGAAATATTGGACAAGGCATGCATGCAGGCAGGCAGTCTCAGCAGTGACGTCATCTCACGGCAATCAAAGATAAAATAGTCTTATCATGGCTTTGTAAGGGCCGCCGGAAGTTGGCAGACCCGTCAGCGATCCTGTTCTGTCTCCCTGTAATGTTTGATCTTGAATAAGATTGTGCTGAAAATCTTAAATTTTCCCTTGGGGATTAATAAAGTATTTCTGATTCTGATTTGGACATGGTATTTACCAAATGCCCCCGCCCCCCATTTGTGCATTTCGGTTTGTAAAAAGGTAAGTAAAGCTTAAACCAAAAATAAACAAAACAGAAAGGAAAAGGCATAGGGATGGCTATGCAAAACGAAAGTAAAACTGAACTGGCTACAAAGTAAACAAAAACAGAATGCTGGACGACAGCAAAGACTTACAGCATGTGGAGCAGAGACGGCGTCCACAAAGTACATCCCGTACATGACATGACAATCAAAAATGTCCCCACAAAGAAGGAAAGTGTCCGCACAACTGAAATAGTCCGGTTTGCCAATAGAAAGCAGGTCAAACAATAGCACTCAAAGGAAGGCATGAAGCTGCTACAGGAAAACACCAACAAAACAGGAAGGGCCCCCAAAATAACAGCACGCGACAGGAACTAGAGCACTACACAGGAAAACAACAACAACCTCAAAAAAAGGCACGACAACCTGGTGGAGTTTAATTTTTTAACGTTTTCGGCTGGTGGTGGGCCTCCGTATTATCTTTATTTAAAAAAAAAATGTGCCTCGGCTCAAAAAAGATTGAAAAACACTGGTATAGTAAGTATTCAATAATATCAAAATGTTTGTTGAAAATATTTAGGTGTTTTAGGCAAAACAGGAAGTACCACCAAAATAACAGCGCAAGACAGGAACTAAAGCACTACACAGGAAAACAACAACAAACTCAAAATAAGGCACGACAACCGGGTAGAGTTTAATTTTTTAACGTTTTCTGCTGGTGGTGTGCCTCCGTATTATCTTTATTTAAAAAAAAAATTGCCTTGGCTCAAAAAAGGTTGAAAAACACTGGTATAGTAAGTATACAAATATATCAAAATGTATGTTGAAAATATTTGGGAGTTTTCAACAAAACAGGAAGGGCCCACCAAAATAACAGCGCAAGACAGGAACTAAAGCACTACACAGGAAAACAACAACAAACTCAAAATAAGGCACGACAACCTGGTGGAGTTTAATTTTGCAACGTTTTCTGCTGGCGGTGTGCCTCCGTATTATCTTTATTTAAAAAAAATGTGCCTCGGCTCAAAAAAGGTTGAAAGACACTGGTATATAATATCAAAATGTTTGTTAAAAATATTTGGGAGTTTTAGGCAAAACAGGAAGGGCCACCAAAATAACAGCGCAGGACAGGAACTAAAGCACTACACAGGAAAACAACAACAAACTCAAAATAAGGCACGACAACCTGGTATAGTAAGTATACAATAATATCAACATGTTTGTTGAAAATATTTGGGAGTTTTAAACGAAACAGGAAGTGCCACCAAAATAACAGCGCAAGACAGGAACAGGAAAACAACAACAAACTCAAAATAAGGCACGACAACCTGGTGGAGTTTCATTTTTTAACATTTTCTGCTGGTGGTGTGCCTCCGTATTTTCTTTATTTAAAAAAATGTGCCTTGGCTCAAAAAAGGTAGAAAAACACTGGTATAGTAAGTATACAATAATATCAAAATGTTTGTTGAAAATATTTGGGAGTTTTAAACGAAACAGGAAGTGCCACCAAAATAACAGCACAAGTCAAGAACAGGAAAACAACAACAAACTCAAAATAAGGCACGACAACCTGGTGTAGTTTCATTTTTGAACGTTTTCTGCTGGTGGTGTGCCTCCGTATTATCTTTATTTTTAAAAAAAAGTGCCTTGGCTAAAAAAAAGGTTGAAAAACACCGGTATAGTAAGTATACAATAATATCAAAATGTTTGTTGAAAATATTTGGGAGTTTTAAACGAAACAGGAAGTGCCACCAAAATAACAGCGCAAGACAGGAACAGGAAAACAACAACAAACTCAAAATAAGGCACGACAACCTGGTGGAGCTTCATTTTTGAACGTTGTCTGCTGGTTAGGTGTGCCTCCGTATTATCTTTCTTTAAAAAAAAATTAGCGTCGGCTCAAAAAAGGTTGAAAAACACTGGTATAGTAAGTATACAATAACATCAAAATGTTTGCTGAAAATATTTGAGTTTTAAATGTTTTGCACACGGCGCCCCCTGGTGGACATTATATACATGTCTCTTATGTGACGTCAGAGACGGAAGGCGCGCTGCTGTCAAAACAGGACGAGTTCAAAGTCGTGTTTTCTCAACGACTTTTTTCTTTTTCTTTTTTATAAAAAAAAACACCAAATTAACAATCTCTAGCACAGGCACGTGCTCGTAAGAGCTTCTTTTATAAACCTACAACAGAAACAACTTAAAGCCACCACATAATTTAACCCAACAGCAGCCATTTGACTGTCATTTGACTTAGTACTAATATTGTATATAATAAACAAGAACAAAGTTAACCACAACGACCATTTTAAACTGGCTAAGCTTTAAAAAAAAAAACACACACAAGCAGTAGCATATCGATCCACAGTCCAAAGAGCACAGCGAAGCTAATAATAATAATGAAACATCCTTATTCGAGTACTTACACGGTGACTCTATCCAAAGGAGGAATGTTCAACTTTAATCCCGTTGCGAGTCGTTTCTGATGACTTTTAAACTTAGTCGTCAGGGTGACTGACTTGCCTCACTAGATGACTGTTTGAATGGCGCTAACGTTTCACTGTTGGGGACTGCTTGTTGTGTCACGCATGGAACCATAGAACAAGTCAGCGAGTGTGCGACGTCGCCAACTAGCGACAGACATCAGAACAACACATAGCAGCACATAGCCCCGGATGATCATACAGTACAGCAGGGGTGTCAAACTCAAATACAGAGTGGGCCAAAATTAAAAACTGAACAAAGCCACGGGCCAGGGTTGAACAAATTAACCTTTTAATAGGGACCCAAACAAGTTTTGCATTGAATATTGAACAAGCAAGGCTTATATAACTTTATAGTGACATGCAAAATCGAGTTTCAAATAATAATAATAATAATAATAATAATAAAATATAAATGGCATATCAAATAAAATGTAAATAAAAATGTAATGCCTCTTTTCTATTTGCAGCCTTCTGAGGTAAATATCAAAATAAAAATTTTCAAAATAAATTTGAAAATAAAATAACAATAATGAATTAATCAAACATTCAAGCCTTGAAGTAGCAAGAGAAAGTGCATGAATAAAACGTTAATTATTGCTCAGTTTGCTACACTTATTTGCTTTAATACTGAATATGGAACAAGCAACTCTTATATAACTTAATACTGCAAAATCAACTTTCAAAAAACAAACGAAAATACATCAATGGTATATTAAATAACATTTAAATAAAAAATTGAATGCCTCTTTTCTATTTGCAGCCTTCTGAGGTAAATATCAACATTAATTTGGTGGGCGGGGGCAGGGCTTGGGGGGGCGGGGTTGGGTGGTAGCGGGGATGTATGTAGCATCCCGGAAGAGTTAGTGCTGCAAGGGGTTCTGAGTATTTGTTCTGTTGTATTTATGTTGTGTTAGGGTGCGGATGTTCTCCCGAAATGTGTTTGTTATTCTTGTTTGGTGTGGGTTCACAGTGTGGCGCATATTTGTAACAGTGTTAAAGTTGTTTATACGGCCACCCTCAGTGTGACCTGTATGGCTGTTGACCAAGTATGCCTTGCATTCACTTGTGTGTGTAAAAGACGCTTATATTATGTGAGTGGGCCGGCACGCTGTTTGTATGGAGGAAAAGCGGACGTGACGACAGGATGTAGAGGACGCTGAAGGCAGTGCCTTTAAGGCACGCCCCCCAATAATGTTGGTGGAAATCGGGAGAAATTCGGGAGAATGGTTGCCCCAGGGGATTTTGGGGAGGGGCACTGAAATTCGGGAGTCTCCCGGGAAAATCGGAAGGGTTGGCAAGTATGAGTATTAGCGGTGAATGCGGTGTTACAGCGGCACCGCCGCTGTATATTACCGGCGGGCCAGCTCTAATGTTAATTTGATATTGTCTCAAGGGCCAAAATAAATTACACGGCGGGCCAAATTTGGCCCGCGGGCCATAGTTTGACGCCCATGCGGTACAGCAGTGTTTTTCAACCACTGTTCCGTGAGATACAGTCTGCACGTACAACACTTAGAACCTTTAGCATATCAGTATGTGGAATTAAATGATGGAATGGATTAAGTAAAGAAGTTAAACATTGTACTGATTTGATCCAGTTTAAGAGGTTGTTCAAATTAATAGTGCTTACAAAGTACAAAGAAGAAGAATTATGAGAAATACTTTCAACCTTATTGAAAATAAGATATTCTTCATCTCAGTATGTTAATAATGACTGACTTGATTAATTACATATTACAAAACTGTTGTATTACTCATTCACGGATGTAATTTTACTATAAAAAGGTCAGTAAATGAATGTATATATTTGTAAACGCTCTGACGTGGGAAAGGGGTAGGATTAAATAAGCTTTGCTTCTTCCTACTCCTTTTCGGACATGATGTAAAGAGAACTGATATGAAATTGTGTGATGTATTATGCTGTAAGTGTGTTCATGTTCAAAATAAACTAAAAGAAAGACAGAAAGAAAGAATTGGAATATGTTTGAAATGGAAGGGACACAAGAAAGTGGCAAAAGACTGTAAGACATTAACACATTACTATTTGCTATTTTCATAATTTTTTTACAAGGTCTATATCCAAAAGATATTGATACAACCTGCAGGCGTGTCTAAAAGAAATTGAACAATGGGTGTCCGCTAACTTTTTGCAACTCTACGCTAAGAAAACGGAAATGCTGATTATCGGTCCTGCTAGACACCGACACCTATTTAGTCCCTATTTAAGCCCTTTGAGACACTAGTGATTTAGGGCTATATAAGTAAACATTGATTGATTGATTGATTGATATTTAATATTACCACCTTAACTTTTGACAACCAAACAATTACACAAGGCGACTCGGTAAAGAATCTGGGTATTATCTTCGACCCCACTCTCTCGTTTAGATCACACATTAAGAGTGTTACTAAAAAGGCCTTCTTTCATCTCCGTAATATCGCTAAAATTCGTTCCATTTTGTCCACTAGCGACGCTGAGATCATTATTCATGCGTTCGTTACGTCTCGTCTCAATTACTGTAACGTATTATTTTCGTGTCTCCCTATGTCCAGCATTAAAAGATTACAGTTGGTACAGAACAAGAAAGTTTGATCATATTACGCCTATACTGGCTCACCTGCACTGGCTTCCTGTGCACTTAAGATGTGACTGTGGGGAGGCGTGCCCGGCAGACCGACAGCGAGGCAGGGCACGCCAGGGCCGACCCTGAGACGGTGGCGGTGACCGGCGGGCCCGCGGCGAGGCGGGGCGCGCCAGGATCGACGCTGAAACAAATATCAGTGTGTAAAAGGGCGGCAGCCGAGAACATCGGGAGAGAAGGAGTTGGAGAGCCAACAGTGGATACAGGGCGGAAGAGAGCGAGAGGCAGACAAAGTTGACGCGGAAGGAGCTGAAAAGCGACCCGACCTGCACTAACGTTTTATTGAAATAATAAAATGAAGTCAAAACAGCTCCAGTCCTGTCAGTCCTTGGTGGTCCATAGAACCCCGACAGTGAGAGACTGTCACAGTGACTTTAAAGGCCTACTGAAACCCACTACTACCGACCACGCAGTCTGATAGTTTATATATCAATGATGAAATCTTAACATTATAACACATGCCAATACGGCCGGGTTAACTTATAAAGTGACATTTTAAATTTGCCGCTAAACTTCCGGTTCGAAACGCCTCTGAGGATGACGTATGCGTGTGACGTAGCCCGGCGAACACGGGTATGCCTTCCACATTGAAGCCGATACGAAAAAGCTCTGTTTTCATTTCATAATTCCACAGTATTCTGGACATCTGTGTTCGTGAATCTGTTTCAATCATGTTCATTGCATTATTGAGAAGGAAGCCGAGCAAGCAAAGAAGAAAGTTGTCGGTGCGAAATGGACGTATTTTTCGAACGTAGTCAGCCACAACAGTACACAGCCGGCGCTTCTTTGTTTACATTCCCGAAAGATGCAGTCAAGATGGAAGAACTCGGATAACAGAGACTCTAACCAGGAGGACTTTTGATTTGGATACACAGACGCCTGTAGAGAACTGGGACAACACAGACTCTTACCAGGATTACTTTGATTTGGATGACAAAGACGCAGACGTGCTACTGTGAGTATGCAGCTTTGGCTTTTTTTTGCGTATGTACGTAACTTTTTAAAAATATATAAGCTTTATGAACCTTGGGTTAGGTGAACGGTCTTTTGGGCTGAGTGATTGTGTGTGTTGATCATGTGTTTGAATTGTATTGGCGTGTTCTATGGAGCTAGGAGCTAGCAGAGGAGCTAGGAGCTAGCATAACACGTACCGTACCGTACGTGCGCGTCACGTACGTAACTTTTTAAAAATATATAAGCTTTATGAACCTTGGGTTAGGTGAACGGTCTTTTGGGCTGAGTGATTGTGTGTGTTGATCATGTGTTTGAATTGTATTGGCGTGTTCTATGGAGCTAGGAGCTAGCAGAGGAGCTAGGAGCTAGCATAACAAACACGCAGGTGTTATTATGCAGGATTAATTTGTGGCATATTAAATATAAGCCTGGTTGTGTTGTGGCTAATAGAGTATATATATGTCTTGTGTTTATTTACTGTTGTAGTCATTCCCAGCTGAATATCAGGTACCGTGAGTATGCAGCCTTGGCTGCTAAACATTCGATAACTTGACCGTATGTGCGCGTCACGTACGTAACATTTTAAAAATATATACGCTTTATGAACCTTGGGTTAGGTAAACGGTCTTTTGGGCTGAGTGATTGTGTGTGTTGATCAGGTGTTTGAATTGTATTGGCGTGTTCTATGGAGCTAGGAGCTAGCAGAGGAGCTAGGAGCTAGCATAACAAACACGCAGGTGTTTTTATGCAGGATTAATTTGTGGCATATTAAATATAAGCCTGGTTGTGTTGTGGCTAATAGAGTATATATATGTCTTGTGTTTATTTACTGTTGTAGTCATTCCCAGCTGAATATCAGGTCACCCCCGGCTTTCACAGCATCTTCCCTATCTGAATAGCTTCAACTCCCCACTAGTCCTTCACTTGCACTTTACTCATCCACAAATCTTTCATCCTCGCTCAAATTAATGGGGAAATTGTCGCTTTCTCGGTCCGAATCTCTCTCACTTCATGCGGCCATCATTGTAAACAATAGGGAACTTTGCGTATATGTTCAACTGACTACGTCACGCTACTTCCGGTAGGTGCAAGCCTTTTTTTTATCAGATACCAAAAGTTGCAATCTTTATCGTCGTTGTTCTATACTAAATCCTTTCAGCAAAAATATGGCAATATCGCGAAATGATCAAGTATGACACATAGAATAGATCTGCTTGTCATGATCCGTTACCCGGATCATGGCATGATGTATGTTTTTGGTAATGTTTCTGTGTTAGTCTGTTTCCTGGGAGCACCCTCTTTCCCTGTTTACTGTTGGTTTCCATGGGCACTGATTCTCCTCACCTGTCTTAGTTTAGCAATTAGTGTTCTCGCCAGGTGTTTTGGTTAATCACTCCCCTTTATAGTGTGCGGTCACCCAGCAGTAGTTGCTGGGTCAATGTTTGCTGTAGGCAACATTTACGTCTCATGTTTTTTTTTTTCTCATCGCTGTAGCAAAGTCTAGCTTTCCTCGTTTTTTCACCTTTGGTGACATTTTGGTTTTGTTCTGCTCCACGCTTGCTAGCGTCCTCAGTTTTGTATTTTTGTCTTGCCTTTAATTTATTAAAATAATACTTCATCTTAACTCCACGACACTCCTGCTTGTCTCCTGCCTTGGAAGGAACACAACAATCGCAGCCATGCGTCGAAGACGTAACAGATTGACCCAGCCAGACGAAGTGTTCCTGTCCAACATGGACAAGCAAGACATCCTCCGGGAGCTCAGAGCGGACGTCCAGCCATGGGAGAGCGAAGACGAAGCGGAGCTGTCCGAAGAAGACCTTCCGGCCGGCGCTCTGGTGGCATGGGGGCAGCTGATGGCGAAGTTGACGGAAGCAGAGACCCGCTTCCTCCCCCACTCTCAAGCCACCCGGACATCGTCCACGCCACCCGGTAAGCGAAGGCTCGGGCAGTGGGCAGGCACAGAGGCACATGCGTATGAGGGTTGCGAAATGGACACTTTTCCCCCAACGTTGTCTGCCAGGCTCTTCCCGTGCGGCTTCTCCTCCCCTCAGACACCACCTGCTGGCAATTGTCCAGAAAGACGCCAGCGGCGCTCACGCACAAGGCCAGCTCCCAGGCTTCCTAGAGCCCACCCGCCCGTGCCCTCTGCTCCCGCCGAACCCGCACAAGCGCTCCCCCCACCAGCTCCATCTAGCATCTGGAATCTGCTTCCTGAGGGGGGGGCCAGTGCTGGTAGCGTGTCAGCGGGGCAAGCAGACCTCATTCCACTGAGGTTGCTGCCTGCCTCTCCTCCAGCGGGGGAGCTGTCTGCTTCGGCCCTACTTCCTGCTCCTCTGGCTCCTCCCACGCCTGCCACGCTGACGCCACCATCAACGCTGGTGGTCCTGCAAACACCATCCTCTCCACCTCCTGCTCCAGCTCTGCAAAGCACACGAGACCCTGCAGAGACCGACCCAGTAAAAAGGGCATTGAACCAACAGGAAAAACAACTTGGACAACAGGAGGAACAGTTTGGCGTTCTTGGGGCTTGCGTCAACGCCATGGCGGAACGCCAAGATGCTCGCCTTGATGCTTTGGAGAGACAGCTGGGAAGTATACTCACCGCGCTGCAGGTGATGATTCCCCCTACGGCCCACCTAGCAGTCCAGCTGAGACCTCCGCCCACGCCGGCAGACGAGCCGCCTGCTCCGCCTCTGGCTCCGCCCACGCCGGCAGACGAGCCGCCTGCTCCGCCCACGCCGGCAGACAGGCCGCCTGCTCCGCCCACGCCGGCAGACGAGCCGCCTGCTCCGCCTATGGCTCCGCCCACGCCGGCAGACGAGCCGCCTGCTCCGCCTATGGCTCCGCCCACGCCGGCAGACGAGCCGCCTGCTCCGCCTATGGCTCCGCCCACGCCGGCAGACGAGCCGCCTGCTCCGCCTCTGGCTCCGCCCACGCCGGCAGACGAGCCGCCTGCTCCGCCTCTGGCTCCGCCCACGCCGGCAGACGAGCCGCCTGCTCCGCCTATGGCTCCGCCCACGCCGGCAGACGAGCCGCCTGCTCCGCCTCTGGCTCCGCCCACGCCGGCAGACGAGCCGCCTGCTCCGCCCACGCCGGCAGACAAGCCGCCTGCTCCGCCCACGCCGGCAGACAAGCCGCCTGCTCCGCCCACGCCGACAGACGAGCCGCCTGCTCCGCCTGCTCCGCCTCTGGCTCCGCCCACGCCGGCAGACGAGCCGCCTGCTCCGCCTCTGGCTCCGCCCACGCCGGCAGACGAGCCGCCTGCTCCGCCCACGCCGGCAGACAAGCCGCCTGCTCCGCCCACGCCGGCAGACGAGCCGCCTGCTCCGCCTATGGCTCCGCCCACGCCGGCAGACGAGCCGCCTGCTCCGCCTATGGCTCTGCCCACGCCGGCAGACGAGCCGCCTGCTCCGCCTCTGGCTCCGCCCACGCCGACAGACGAGCCTCCTGCTTCCATGGCGATGCCTCCTGCTTCCATGGCGACGCCTCCTGCTGCTTCCACGGCGACGCCTCCTGTTTCCACGGCGATGACGCTTCCCGCGGCTTCCACACCTGCCTCGCCTACCACGCCTCCCACGGCTTCTACGCCTGCTTCGCCGACGACGTGCCCACCTCCTCATGTCAGGCGGGCCGCACCACGGCGCCGCCCACCTACTCCTGTCTGGCGGGCCACACCACGGCGCCGCCCACCTCCTCGTCTCTGGACTTTTTATGGACGCTTTTGGCGCCAACAGCAGCGACGCCCAGGACTTGGGTGTAGGACTCAAAGACTGCTGAGGTTCTGGCGTCAGTCTCGTCCGCCTCCTCAACGGCCACAGACATGGCCATTCCGAGGTCGCCCGCCTCGACAAAGGCGGCGACAATCTACTCGCCGCCGCCACCTGACTTGTCCCCGGTGGCTTCGGGGACACATGGCTGGGCGGCCCACCACCAAGACCTCCCTCCACCCTCCCGTGACTTTTGACTTATTCTGGAGGTTTTTTTTTTAGGGGAGGGGTTTCTAGTTTGGGACGTCTGGGATCCGTCCCTTAAGGGGGGGGTTATGTCATGATCCGTTACCCGGATCATGGCATGATGTATGTTTTTGGTAATGTTTCTGTGTTAGTCTGTTTCCTGGGAGCACCCTCTTTCCCTGTTTACTGTTGGTTTCCATGGGCACTGATTCTCCTCACCTGTCTTAGTTTAGCAATTAGTGTTCTCGCCAGGTGTTTTGGTTAATCACTCCCCTTTATAGTGTGCGGTCACCCAGCAGTAGTTGCTGGGTCAATGTTTGCTGTAGGCAACATTTACGTCTCATGTTTTTTTTTTTCTCATCGCTGTAGCAAAGTCTAGCTTTCCTCGTTTTTTCACCTTTGGTGACATTTTGGTTTTGTTCTGCTCCACGCTTGCTAGCGTCCTCAGTTTTGTATTTTTGTCTTGCCTTTAATTTATTAAAATAATACTTCATCTTAACTCCACGACACTCCTGCTTGTCTCCTGCCTTGGAAGGAACACAACAATCGCAGCCATGCGTCGAAGACGTAACACTGCTATCCCCGTTTAAATAAAAAAAATTCATTTCAGTAGGCCTTTAAGGTTTTACTACTTACATTTAAAATACTAAACGGTCTAGCCCCATCCTATCTTGCTGATTGTATTGTACCATGTTCCAGGCAAGAAATCTGCGTTCAAAGAAATCCCGCTTATTAGGGATTCCCAGAGCCCAAAAAAAGTCTGCAGGCTCTAAAGCGAGCGTTTTCTATTCGGGCTCCAGTACTCTGGAATGCCCTCCAAGGTAACAGTTAGAGATGCTACCTCAGTAGAAGCATTTAAGTCCCATCTTAAAACTCATTTGTAGACTGTAGCCTTTAAATAGATCCCTTTTTAAACCAGTTGATCTGCCGTCTCTTTTCTGCTCTGCAAAAGAGAGGGGGGGGGGGACAGATTAGGTGACCACAGATGACGCGCTAGCTGTTCCCCACATCTGCGGTCCCCTCAAAGGTTTCTCATTGTAGCCCATTGGGTTGAGTTTTTCCTTGCCCTGATGTGGGATCTGAGCCGAGGATGTCGTTGTGGCTTGTGTAGCCCTTTGAGACACTTGTGATTTAGGGCTATATAAATAAACTTTGATTAATTGATATCCCTTTCGATGCATAAAATGTAACCAGACAACATGGAATTAACTGTACTCAACTAATTGCACAATTGTTTATCGACTTATTTTGAAGTTGTAGTGTGATACAAAGACAATATAGCATTAAGTACAATGGTCAGGTCAATCAAAAAAATCCTATATTTATCAGTGTATTTATTAAATATTTTACAAATCAAAAATGACATAACATTGTATCGTATTGCATATTGTTATTGTCATTGTCATTTCCAATACCCAAATTGATTTACACACTCCTTTAAAGATGCAACACAAAGAGTTGCAGCAGCTTCTCCCAAGCTTCTTTGACCAAGTCCTTTTACAGCAACATCAAAGCCAAATTTTAGTGCTAGTTGAGAGGCAAAACACGTGTGTGAAGTACAATTTGTAACAATTGACTTGCACGTGTGTCCCAACCAACAAAAACAGCACACTAAGCAATGGTCTACAAAGTACAACGATCCAGCACTGAAGGAGGGACCCAGGTGGAACTAAATAGAACAGAAACTAAAGGTGCTTAAAAACACAGAAACCAAACAGGAAATACTGACTAAGCAAGAGCACCGGGACAGGAAATGATTCTAAACACAGGAAATATAAACTAGAACAAGCACAGGACAGGAAGTGATTCAAAACACAGGAAGTAGAAACTAGAACAAGCACTAGACAGGAATTAAAACACCAAAACATGACCAAACTGTCAGTAGCAAGCCTGACAAAGAAGTCATTTTCAATATATTAAATACAAAAAAACACATACAATTTAGGACAAAGTGTTGGAACTTTTATTGTTATTATTGCATTATGCACTATTTTGTTTGACTTTATATTGGGTACATTTTATTATGAGGAGATAGTGACATTATCAGGACAGTCCAAATTTTGCTTATTTATCAATTATATTATCCACAAATTACAAAACAAAATGTATAAGGTTCTACACCACTTTTGAAACTATTACAAATACATTATCTTCTATGTAAAGGCTATAGCCTTTACATAGTAGATATACTTTCAAATGATCGACAGTTACTTATACTTATAAGTATAAGTAACTGTCGATCATTTGAAAGTATTTCAAATGTCACATTGTGGTTATTATTAGCAGTCCTTTGATATTTTATCCCATTGTAATGTTAATAATGTTAATCATTGATCCTAAATTGACAGAGTGAGTGCAAAGGTATTAGACACTCCTTTTACTTTTATCTAAACAGCTCCTCCTTAGTGGCGACTGAGAGCACACAACTGGTGTGGTAGAGGACTGAGTGAAAAACCCACCACTGGTGTCAAATCGAGCTGGTCCTCCGTCATCCCGGGTGCAGGGGTGAATCGAAAGCGCTGCAGGAGGTGTGTGAAGAAGAGGAATAGCTCCATCCGGGCCAGACCTTCCCCAAGACAAGCCCTGCGGCCTGCAAAGAGAATTTCTGTGAATCTAAAAAGCAAGTAACTAAAACAAAGAAAGAAAGAGAGGTTGTACCTGCAGAGAAGGGCAAGAAAGCATCCCTCCTGATGAATTTACCCTCCTCGTCCAGGAAGTGGGAAGGGTTGAAGGTGTTTGGTGTCTCCCACTCACTCTCATCATAGAGGACAGATGTCAGCAGAGGGAGCACAGTGGTCCCCTTGGTGCACCAAGTGACAAAAAACTCAAATTATTTTTTGACTTGAATGGGATCCATTATTCACGGAGCAGCAGCGGACCTTTTCAAAGAAGTATCCCAGGAAGGTGACGTCTCTGCTGGTGTTGTAAGTGACGGTCATGGGGACAATGTTGGCGAACCTCAGCGTCTCGTGGATGACAGCATCGATGTAAGGCAGGTTCTTCCTGTCCTCCATTGTGATCTGACGGTCTCCCACCACCCTACTAAGCTCCTCCTGGACCCGATCTGCAGGAAATAGACCACTGATAGTAATGCCATTCTACCACTACTCTCTCAAGCATTATTATTATGATTAGCACCTTGTATTTGAGAGTACTTGGCCATTAAAAGTAGACTCCAGCGAAGAGCGTTTGATGTTGTGTCGGTTCCAGCGCCAAACAAATCCATCACGCTGTAGACCAGGTTGTCATCGTGGTAGTGCACCCTCTGAACGTCAGACTCCTTACGAAACACATCAGATATTTTTGACATGCACGGTTGCATTAAGTAGAATGTAACCACATTGACGTCATACCTCCAGACTCAGCTTACGTGTGCAGAAAGCATCGACAAAGCACCGACATATGTCAGGATTGAAAGTCTCTCTTAGTTTGTTTATTAAGTGCAATGAACGCTGCTTGATATCCTCCACATTTTTCATTAAATCCCTCCAGTTTTTAAGCAAGGGACCCAGCATTGGAAACGCATCGTAGACCTGTCATGGAAAAAAATAGACATTATTCCCTTCGTTGGGGAATACAAATATCACTTTTGAATACCGATATTTCTGAATATCGTATTTTCCGGACCATAGGGCGCACTGCCGATGAATTGTCTATTTTTGATCTTTTTTCATATATTACGCGCTCCGGATTATAGGACGCATTAAAGGAGTCATATTATTATAATTGTTTTCTAAATGTAAAACACTTCCTGATGGTCTACATAACATGTAATGTTAGTTCTTTGGTCAAAATGTTGCATAGATTATGTTTTACAGATCATATTTAAGCTGCTTTCTGACAGTCGCTTCAGGATGCGCCGTTTTGTGGGCGGTCTTATTTACGTGGCTCACCTTCGGCAGCGTCTTCTCCCCGTCATCTTTGTTGTAGCGGTGTAGCGTGCAAGGACGGGAGTGTAAGAAGTGTCAAAAGATGGATCTAACTGTTTTAATGACATTCAGACTTCATTTACATCAATAACGGAGCAGCATCTCCTCATCCGGAAACAACAACACCGGAAATGTGTCCCGTAAAAAAAACGTCCAACCGGAACTCTCGAAAAACTAAAGTTCCTTGGGTGAGTAATGTAAACTCACTACACCGGTATGTCTTAGCACTTTCATGGCGAGTTTACTGACAGATATAAGTAAGAACTTTACTCTATTAGAAATGGCAACAGCGGAGGATGAATGTCCCATAACAAGAAGATAGAGAAAAAGAAGAAGCTTATCGACTACGGCGTCGGCGTGGACGCGCGCAATTTTTCAGGATTTATGCAGATCCCAAATACAGATCAGCAGGTACCAGAAGGTTAGAAAAGTTGCTTTTGTATAATATTGCAAAACAAAACGCCGACAATCCTTCAAGTGGTGCGGCTTCATAGCTTACCAAAGTCGTAATAAAACATTTTGATAGATGTTTGTTCCATATTTTCAATGGAACATTTAAAATGTTGGTGTTGTTACCTTGAGACCAACCATAGTGCAGCCTACACTTATCTCTTATGTTTGACTGTTGTAATATGCATACCGTATTTTTCGGACTATAAGTCGCAGTTTTTTTCATAGATTGGCTGGGGGTGCGACTTATTCTCAGGAGCGACTTATGTGTGAAATTATTAACACATTACCGTAAAATATCAAATAATATTATTCAGCTCATTCACGTAAGAGACTAGACGTATAAGATTTCATGGGATTTAGCGATTAGGAGTGACAGATTGTTTGGTAAACGTATAGCATGTTCTATATGTTATAGTTATTTGAATGACTCTTACCATAATATGTTACGTTAACATACCAGGCACGTTCTCAGTTGGTTATTTATGCCTCATATAACGTACACTTATTCAGCCTGTTGTTCACTATTCTTTATTTATTTTAAATTGCCTTTCAAATGTCTATTCTTGGTGTTGGGTTTTATCAATAAATGTTCCCAAAAAATGAGACTTACCGTATACTCCAGTGCGACTTATATATGTTTTTTTTCTTCTTTATTATGCATTTTCGGCCGGTGCGACTTATACTACGGAGCGACTTATACTCCGAAAAATACGGTACATGCTTTGCTATCGCAGTCTGAAATTGACTGATTGATTAATTTTTACTCATCCTCCACCAGCTTCTACCTTTTTCCACACCTATTACGGGTCAGCGTGGTGGCAGCCCATCAGCGTTCCTGTTCTGTAACCCTGTACAGTGTGTGTTTAACCTTGAACGGATTTGTGCTGGAAAAAAAAAAAATATTGTACTTAGGCAATGATAATAAAGATCCATCCACACATATCCACACATATTGCTTCCAGTTGGTTTAGTAGCTTCTTACCTAGTTTAAAACTAACTCTTTGATGCCATACCGTTGTATATATATATTCTGGTTAATTGCGTCAAATGCTTTAGTGAAGTCCTTAAACACAAATATTTTGTATTGGTAACCTCTTCCATTATTTTGATTAATCCCATCAATGTTGAGATGTTAATTCAATATCTGTTGGGTTGTTTGGATGCACTGTGCATTTGTTGTGTACCTTATATTGATATTAAAGTTTGAATTTGTTTGACTTGTTTGCTGTGAACTTCCATCATTATAACACTCAATGATAGCATTTTGACCGATTTTGACTTAATTATAATGAAATATGTTATTTTTGTATCTACTTGAAGCCACACCTAATGCCTCAGTACAATTAACTTGTGTGTCATTTGGAACAGTAACAGCAATGCAATTGGCTCATTTTTTTAGGCCTTTTAAATACACAATGTGCTGGGGTACCATAATGGAATCTGATGCAGACAGACGGATGATTTGTTTGTCATTTTCCACCATTTCTTGGAGAATTGGATCTTTGAAGTCAAACCTCTTTCCGAATATGATGGCAGAAATGATATTTGAAACTGCGTAGGTGATGATCGTTGCGTTGTCAAAGCCTTTGTCTGAGAGAGAAGACAGAATGCTTTAGAAACCATACATACTGTAAAAAAATGTGGATTTAAGTCAGTAACAAGTTACCTTCATGTTTTTCAAACTCTTTAATCAGGTAGTGACACTCCTCAGTGATTTTCTCCTCACTGAGTCTCTTGCCCATCCCAAAATCTTTCAGAGTCGCTAAGGTAAAACGCCTCATTTCCTTCCAGCCATCACCATTGGAGAATACTATGCCTGTAAGCAAGTGCCAAATATGTTTTACAGGAGAAAACTAATTTTTAGTGTAACTTAATTTCAGTTATATATCCATATAACTTCCGGGTTTAAGTGAGGTCATAACAAATGTCGTAATTAATTTAAAAAAAATTTTTTTTTTCTAATATATTTTATTGGATTTTGCCGTTAAAATCACATTTACAATCATACTTTTCTCACGCAAACCTTTCATACAAGTTCACATCCACTCATACACACTCACATGCACACTTGAAGAGAGAGTTGCACTTGAACTTTAACAACTCAAGGTTTACAGTATAGACATTATTAGAAAAAACACCCAGATATTGTATATATATCCATCCATCCCGCTCTGGCTCAGGATCAGCAGGCTATCCAGACCATAGCAAGATGGATGAATATTTGTCGGCATCAAGGATCCTCAGGAAGTGATCACCATATCACCTCCCGAGGACCTCTCCACCGTTCACACTTAAAAAAGAAAAAGAAAGTCACAGGGCTTGATCAGATGCAAAACAATACAAAATAAAAAGTCACAAAAAAGCAACAACAAAAAAAGCAAGTAAACCGTGACAAAACCATATCAAAAGTGACACAAAAAAACAAAAAAAACAATAGTGTAGGATGAATACAAAAAAGAATAACAATAATAAAAAAAGAATATAACTACAAAAGATTTTTATTTTATTTAAAAAAAAATTATTTAAATGTCTATAAGTTATGATTCAATATATGTCAGTAAAGGTTTCCAGATTAGTTCCCAGTTATTCATATTTTTAGAGTTTATAAATCTTATTTTTTCAAGAGTCATTACATTCACAAGTTCATTTAACCAGTTCCTGAAGTTGGGTGCAGATGTCGTAATTAATTTTGATTCCTTTACGATAACGGAATAATTAATTTTATTAATCACATGCGTTAAGGGGTTGACCTTGATTTTTGTATATTTATTTCAGCAATTTTCCCTAAAATATATATTAAGACTATAAAGATTGTTGTATCCGATTACTTGATTAATTGGACGAACTAATCAATATAATACTTTATTACTAAGATGCAGTAATTGATAGCTGCAGATGTAAATGAGTGTGTCAAATCTAATTTGAAACTTAATTAGAACTAGAAGAATAGAACAAAACTAGATTCAAAGTAAACTGAATTAACACAAAACAAACAACTTAAACCAAACAAAACATTGCAACCTCAACCGAAAATCTAAACAAATGCAAACATATAAAGGATTGCAACTTTCTACTATTTTATTTTATTATATATTTAATTGTGGAGGGGGGCGTGGTCTGTGGGAATGCCGGGGATTGGGGTGTGTAAGTCAGCGGCAGGTGAGTAGATTGCCCAGCTGGGGCTTGTTATCTAATCACCAGTCGCCCTTATTAGCAGCAGCCGGAACGAGAGACAGTGTGGTAGTTGCTGGTGGGCAGAGGCATAAGAGCGAGAGACATTTTGCTGGAAAGCAAAACCACACTGCTTGTGAAACTAAAAGACTTGTTACCCAGACTACCGGGCCCACGAGAGCATCTTTGTGGTCAGAAGGACCCACAGGAGGGCAACCTCCACATTAATGTTCTGCAACATATGTCTTTCTATGATTTGTTTAACATAAGCCGGCAGTTCAAACTTCTTGGTCTGTGGGTTTTTACACGGCAGTAGTAGCTGAACCAAGCTGAACTCATTCTGGTCCAAATATACCTTTTAGTTTTTTATTACCTTGTGATTACCACATTTCGATGTTACACAAATACTACTGTTTCCCATACAGTCAAATATTTAAGGCCAACACATGTAAAAACAAAAAAAATAAAAAAATATTTGTTTTTACTTTTGCGATACTGAAAGGTATACTTCACATTTCAGGTGATATATGCGCTGTCATCTACTAGCAATCATGTTCCACAAAAAAAATTACCTTACATTACCTTTATTCTACATATTGTGTTTGAGGTTTGAGCAACAAGCTTCAGTAGCGCACAAAGTTAGAGGTACATATTCATTTCCATAGAGTTACGGGATTGTGCTTCAAAGTGCAAAATGCATTCGCTTTATGTTCATTTTGTTGCGTTAAAATCAATTCTGTTAAACATTTGTAAAAGGTTAAAACGATTATGATGCTAATTTTCTTTAGCCTGGTAATGACCTCGTCAATTGTATGTTAAGCTAAGGTTATAAGAGCCAACCATTATTTTGTATGATTGTATTGCTTTTATCTGTTTAAACCAAACTGTATTGTCTATTTAACATGATTCCTATGTGCACTTAATGTGCATATTCAAGTAATTCATTTGTGTGCTCAGTTTTACAACTTTATTGCGGAGAATATAAATAAACAACCACAAGTTGGAATTTTTTTCATCTCTAGTGTCAGAAAAATTGTATGTAAATTATCAAAAGACTTTCCGTTCTCTGGGTTCCCAGTGAACAGACGGAAGCTGTCTTTGTTGCACCAAGCCAAAGGCTTGGAAAATTCCGGTGTGTACGATGGGAAGAGACGGGAGGGGTTATCTATTGTCATCTAAGACATGCCCAAGCTCGATCCAGGACCAGTCCAAGCCCGAAGCATCTTTATGTTTTGTGTTAATGTGACCGAAAACAATGGCTGTTTACATACCCCCATTCCTTTAGAAACAGCTGTTGTTATGTAAACAGGGAAAGTCCAAATAAAAAGAGGTGGCGTACAATCTTTCGCCAGAGCGTGGGTGACACTGTAAGAGGTTACAGGTCGACTCGTTTCGCCTCAATTGAGCCAAATTGAATCCTGTCTCTGTTTATTTCCTTGCTTCTTGTCTGTTTTAATAGATGTCATCGATGTTCAAACCTCACATCTAGTTTAAAGGACTGTTTGCTTATCTGACATTCAGGGAGGGCAGAATAATACATGTAAATGTACCAGAGGTGTACAAAGTGCAGCCTCTTTCATACTGTTGTAATAAATAAGCAGCAACAATTCAAAAATACAGCAAATATATATATTTATACAAAAAGCTAATGAATATTTGTATAACTTTTTTTTTTAGCCTTGTTTTAAATAGATGCGTCATTGACATGAACGGGTCTGTGCTAAAAATGTAATTTCGTTATACGTTTTAAGTGCCATGACAATAAAGTTATATTTTTTTGCCAAGTATGCAAATTAAATAAATAAATGATAAATGGGTTGTACTTGTATAGGGCTTTTCTACCTTCAAGGTACTCAAAGCGCTTTGACAGTATTTCCACATTCATCCATTCACACACACATTCACACACTGATGGCAGGAGCTGCCATGCAAGGCGCTAACCAGCAGCCATCAGGAGCAAGGGTGAAGTGTCTTGCCCAAGGACACAAGGGACGTGACTAGGATGGTAGAAGGTGGGGATTGAACCCCAGTAACCAGCAACCCTCCGATTGCTGGCACGGCCACTCTACCAACTTCGCCACGCCGTCCCCCACAAATTGAACAGTGACATCATATTGAGCCCCCACAGTATCCCTGGCCACGCTCCCGAGATTGCAACTCATTAGTAAACACTGAATACACATGACATTTTTTATCAGACTGTCAGAAACAATTTTCACTAGCAACTTGAAGACACAGCAATTCTAATAGCGCTGCATTTTTTTTTTGATTAGTTATGAATCTTGTCAGCTCGGAGAAACTTTTCCTGGTAGCTTTTAGTTGGTGACCTTCAAGACACCTACAGACATAGGAAATATTTACCATGCCCTTTGGAGAAATCGTGGAATAAAGGGGTGATTTCTCTCTCCCCAAACTCCTCAGCATGGTTGATGAGAGCCTGTTTGACTGTCTTGCTTCCAGCCAGGACTACCACCTTCTTGAGTCCCAAGTAGATAGTAAACACCGGTCCGTACCTTTTAGACAGCTAAACAAATCAGGGTTAGGTCCATGCAACACGTGCACTTAAACATCAGTATGTAAAATAAGATTGACTCACTTTAAAAAGACACTTATCAAGCCAATTGAGATCCAACTGATGCAGGTTACCAAGCAAGGGAAGACGTCTGGGCCCAGGAGGAAGCTTCTGTTTATCTTGGAAAGTCCAACTGGAGTACAAAAGATAGACGGCCAGCAAGCCTGCAAGAAGCCCCAACCAGGAGGCCAAAGCAGGAGCCTGCAGGAGCTCTTCAAACATGCTGTGTCAGGGCACGCACTTTCACAAACACACTTGCTGCACACGCTCAGTGGCTCTCTATAAAAGCTGAGAAGGATCTGTTCCTCCAATCACACTCCAGTGGGCATGTTGAAATAGTCTCGTCAACCAAATAAATGTAATCAAACAAAGACTACAAAGTTCATAAAGGCATGTCAGGTGATCAACACCTTGTACTCACTCTGTACTACTTGACAAAAGTGCATTGTTTGGATTCCCTACATATTTTCCATACTGAATTAAGTTTAGATATCAACAATTAAACATGCTTTTAGAATTTCAGAAAATAAATAATTAATCACAGCAACACCATGCATATACAAGCATAATACTTTTGGTATTATTTAAATCTTATCTTATCCGTTAACTCAGTTGGTATAAGGCAGGGTTTCCAAAGTGCGGCTCTCTGGCTATTTGGGATCTAGGACTTTAGTTTTATAGGCCAAGAATTAAACAAAAACATTATACAGCAAAAATGGAACACTGAATTTTAATCTTGATTTTGATCGTATTCAAAAAATGTATCAAACCTACTTATAGTTTACTACCTTGTCAAATGATATAAAAGCATGTGTTAATCACAAATATTTTTAAACCTTTGGGCTTAGGTCAGGCTGATTAGAAAAAGAAGTACTAATGAAATAAACAATACATTTACATACAATATCTATTATCCATTATGTTGTGCTAAAATAAATAAACAAAACTAATAATAAGTGTGTCTTAACTAAACTGTCAATAAAATTAAAGTGCAAATGAAAATACAGCGTCACAAATTTTGTCATAATTTTTGCGCTTAAAAAATTTCTTTATGACATTCGCGCCGGACTTCTTCCATTTGTTTAATATTGCCATTACTGCCACAAGTGGTGGAAAAGTGTATTATAACTAATTACCGCTGTGACCTAAAGGGACCACAGCCGAAAAAACAGATATGTTACATTATTGGGGGCGCTCATGGCCCAACACTGGGTTAAGAAACAGTGGTATACAGTATGTGCCATCAACGTGCCGGGGACCATCTCTTCGCAAAGAAACACACCCAGGGCTCCCACTACTTCTGCGTTATGGTGAGTTGATTTTTCATGCTAATTTTTTTGCTGTTTTTATCTGCCACTGACTATCAGTCTCCATTCTAATTCATCACAAAGGTGTTCTATCGGGTTCAGGTCAGGACTCTGTGCAGGCCAGTCAAGTTCATCCACACCAGAGTCTGTCATCCATGTTTTTATGGACCTTGCTTTGTGCACTGGTGCACAGTCATGTTGGAAGAGGAAGGGGCCCAAACTGTTCCCACAAGGTTGGGAGCATGGAATAGTCCAAAATATTTTGGCATCCTGGAGCATTCAAAGTTCCTTTCACTGGAACTAAGGGGCCAAGCCGAACTCCTGAAAAACAACCCCACACCATAATTCCTCTGCTGACCCCTTTCTGTCAGTTTACGTGGCCTATCACTTCGTGGCTGAGTTGCTGTTGTTCCCAAACTGTTCCATTTTCTTATAATAAAGCTGACAGTTGACTTTGGAATATTTAGGAGCAAGGACATTTCACGACTGGATTTGTTGCACAGGTGGCATCCTATGACAGTTCCACGCTGGAAATCACTGAGCTCCTGAGAACGGCCCATTCTTTCACAAATGTTTGTAGAAACAGTCTCCATGCCTAAGTGCTTGATTTTATACACCTGTGGCTGGGCTAAGTGATTAGATAGATAGATAGTACTTTATTGATTCCTTCAGGAGAGTTCCCTCAGGAAAATTAAATTAGGACACCTGATTCTGATCATTTGGATGGGTGACCAAATACTTTTGGCAATATAGTGTACAGTAATCAGGCCAATCAAAATTACCTATATTCATCAGTTTATTTATTTATTTATTAAATCATTTACAAATAAAAAACAACATAATATTGAAACGTATTGCATATTTTTATTGTCACTTCCCATACATAAAATGATTTACACACTTTTTTAAAGATGTCAACACACACAGAATAGCAGCAGCTTCCCAAGCTCCTTTGACAAAGCCCTTTACAGTGACATAAACGTCAAATTTTCGAGCTACTTGAGAGTAAAACACGTGTGTAACACTTAACTTGCATGTGTGTCCCAGCTGTGCTAAACTGGGCTTTAAATTGGTTTGGTTTGCTGCCATTGTTTGTATGTTCTAGTTAGCAGAGGTGTGGACTCGAGTCACATGACTTGGACTCGAGTCAGACTCGAGTCATGAATTTGATGACTTTAGACTCGACTTGACAAAATGTAAAGAGACTTGCAACTCGACTTAGACTTTAAAGGCCTACTGAAAGCCACTACTACCGACCACGCAGTCTGATAGTTTATATATCAATGATGAAATCTTAACATTATAACACATGCCAATACGGCCGGGTTAACTTATAAAGTGACATTTTAAATTTGCCGCTAAACTTCCGGTTCGAAACGCCTCTGAGGATGACGTATGCGCGTGACGTAGCCCGGCGAACACGGGTATGCCTTCCACATTGAAGCCAATACGAAAAAGCTCTGTTTTCATTTCATAATTCCACAGTATTCTGGACATCTGTGTTCGTGAATCTGTTGCAATCATGTTCATTGCATTATGGAGAAGGAAGCTGAGCAAGCAAAGAAGAAAGTTGTCGGTGCGAAATGGACGTATTTTTCGAACGTAGTCAGCAACAACAGTACACAGCCGGCGCTTCTTTGTTTACATTCCCGAAAGATGCAGTCAAGATGGAAGAACTCGGATAACAGAGACTCTAACCAGGAGGACTTTTGACTTCGATACACAGACGCCTGTAGAGAACTGGGACAACACAGACTCTTACCAGGATTACTTTGATTTGGATGACAAAGACGCAGACGTGCTACTGTGAGTATGCAGCTTTGGCTTCTAAACATTTGATCGCTTGACCGTATGTGCGCAACTTTTTTTTGCGTATGTACGTAACTTTTTTAAAATATATAAGCTTTATGAACCTTGGGTTAGGTGAACGGTCTTTTGAGCTGAGTGATTGTGTGTGTTGATCAGGTGTTTGAATTGTATTGGCGTGTTCTATGGAGCTAGGAGCTAGCATAGGAGCTAGGAGCTAGCATAACAAACACGCAGGTGTTTTTATGCAGGATTAATTTGTGGCATATTAAATATAAGCCTGGTTGTGTTGTGGCTAATAGAGTATATATATGTCTTGTGTTTATTTACTGTTGTAGTCATTCCCAGCTAAATATCAGGTACCGTGAGTATGCAGCCTTGGCTGCTAAACATTTGATAGCTTGACCGTATGTGCGCGTCACGTACGTAACTTTTTAAAAATATATAAGCTTTATGAACCTTGGGTTAGGTGAACGGTCTTTTGGGCTGAGTGATTGTGTGTGTTGATCAGGTGTTTGAATTGTATTGGCGTGTTCTATGGAGCTAGGAGCTAGCAGAGGAGCTAGGAGCTAGCATAACAAACACGCAGGTGTTTTTATGCAGGATTAATTTGTGGCATATTAAATATAAGCCTGGTTGTGTTGTGGCTAATAGAGTATATATATGTCTTGTGTTTATTTACTGTTGTAGTCATTCCCAGCTGAATATCAGGTCACCCCCGGCTCTCACAGCATCTTCCCTATCTGAATAGCTTCAACTCCCCACTAGTCCTTCACTTGCACTTTACTCATCCGCAAATCTTTCATCCTCGCTCAAATTAATGGGGAAATTGTCGCTTTCTCGGTCCGAATCTCTCTCACTTCATGCGGCCATCATTGTAAACAATAGGGAACTTTGCGTATATGTTCAACTGACTACGTCACGCTACTTCCGGTAGGGGCAAGCCTTTTTTTTATCAGATGCCAAAAGTTGCAATCTTTATCGTCGTTGTTCTATACTAAATCCTTTCAGCAAAAATATGGCAAAATCGCAAAATGATCAAGTATGACACATAGAATAGATCTGCTATCCCCGTTTAAATAAAAAAAATTAATTTCAGTAGGCCTTTAACATCAATGACTTGTGACTTCACTTGGACTTGAGCCTTTTGACTTGACATGACTTGCTACTTTCCCCAAAACCTAAAGCTTAAAAAGTTATTTCGGAGCGCTTCGTAGCTTTCATTTTGTACGTGTCTGTCTATCAGCGTGTGTGCTGCGTGTCAGCGTGTGTGCTCTCAGTACAACAGCCAATCAAATTAGATCTACATTGTTTTCATCACACAGCAATGATCCAATCAAATTGCAGGACAATCAATGAACAAGAGTTGCCAAACAACGCGCCAGTGAGAAAGATTTATACCAAAGTTGGTTTCGTTCGGGTATAAAAACTACGACTTGGTCAACGAATTGCCGTATGCAAATCACGCAGTTCGAATATTACAGACGGAGACGCAACAACTTCCAACTTCGTTCGACATTTGAAGTTGCACAAAGAAGGGTACGTTTTGAATGAAGATAACGTTTATTGGCTAAGTAACATGACTTTTATTTGCTGTGTAGTTAAATCAGTGAGGCTGTAAACTCACTGCTAACGTCATAACCATAGACATCTTATAAGGGTACACAGCATCGAGCGCTACTGCCTACTGGCGCAGACGAGACGCGGGGCCGCCATCTTGGAGTGGTGATCCGCTCCACTCAGTGCAATTCATTTGGCGGGAGCAATGAACTGTCAATGCATTTAATTCATTTTACCTCACTGAATACCACTCATTTTCACGCGCTTTTTTGTCATACGTGTAGCTATGATAACGGACACATGTTTTATTATTCATAGTTTGCTTAACAGTAATAGAATATTCTTATACGCTATAAGTGACCAGACGTCCGAGATTAAAACTGGGAATATAATCCCAGAGAAGGGGGAAAAAAACGGTCAGCTATTTTTAAATTGAAGAAACAATATGATTACGTTATATATACATGCTACATAAACAATGTATGAATACATTAGATATCTATATATTTTATAGACCGTATCTCTGTTGCTGCAGCAGCAGAGAGTTTATTCTGTCGTGACACTTTGTATTGATATTTTGTATTACATTCTTCCCTTAAATGATCATGTTTACAGTGATTGTTATATATGTATTTTTTATGTATGTCGCTTTGGATAAAAGCGTCTGCCAAATACTTAAACATATATAAACACCTGAAAGTCTTTATATCAGCTAAAACCACCTATCTGTTTCACTGGATTCAGAATAAAACCAAATTCTGTTTTACCCAACAATGTTAGTATTTGAATATTGTTACTTGAAGACTTATTCCTGGTTACAATTATACTGTTAAGAAAGTATTGTCTTATATTTTGCCTAAAATGAGAATGCATTATAATCAATGGCGGCTGGTGAATTTTGTTTTAGGTGGGGCAGAAAGTTTGTAAACCAAACCCCTGTGGGGGCGTCATCCTCCCCCAGAAGATTTATTTGTGATTTTCACATACAAATATTGAAGATCTTTGCTCCTTCTCAACTCTGTAGTAATGTTATTTTCATAAAATACAACCAATAGTACATTAATGTTAAATCTTACTTGTGAAAAGTAATCCCCCGATTCCTATTTTCAACAGTCCGCTCATTTGAGCAGGAAAACGCTGAACACCAGCCCGGCATCTTTGTTTTCTACCTGTCAACTGTCAGTTTAGGCTGCTCGCCGGCTCCTCATCACCACTTCAAGATGCAAATTGCTCGCGTCACAGCAACCAATATTGCGTCTACTTATAAGATGTTTATGGTTATAACGTCATTTCAAACACGGCAATATGTTGCGTCCACTGCAGTTTGCTACCTTATTCATACTTTTTGTCAAGTGATTTTTTTAAGCAGGGTTGCATGAGGTACCTACACATAACGATACGTTAGTCAATGTATCACACACAGTAACATAACGTTAGACGGCGGTCAGCAGCACCGCATATTTTAGCCACCTACAAAAAGACAAACATAGTCAAATAAAGGTCAGTTAAAATATATACTATATTAAGAATATGTGTACATATTGCATAGGGCCCTGACATCTAAAAAGTACAACTCTGTTCATTGTTATGTTCATGTATTTGTTATGTTTTTCATGTGTACGCACACATCAACACACATACAGTATGAGATGAGATCAATGAGATAAGGTAAGAACAGAATAGAAACTGCTGTGGAACTAGTTACAATGCAATATGCCATGGAAATACAATGTTATAAATAAATGATAAATGGGTTATACTTGTATAGCGCTTTTCTACCTTCAAGGTACTCAAAGCGTTTTGACAGTATTTCCACATTCACCCATTCACACACACATTCACACACTGATGGCGGGAGCTGCCATGCAAGGCGCTAACCAGCAGCCATCAGAGGCAAAGGGTGAAGTGTCTTGCCCAAGGTCACAACGGACGTGACTAGGAAGGTAGAAGGTGGGGATTGAACCCCAGTAACCAGCAACACTCCGATTGCTGGCACAGCCACTCTACCAACTTCGCCACGCCGTTAACACTTTTGTACAAATAAGTACAGTTGCACTTGTTTTTGCAAATGTGTTTATTCTGTAAAGGAATGAGTTAAATGTTTAAAATTGTTTAAACTATTAAAATGACTGGTTAATAGTGCTATTATGAATTGCAATGTCAGTACTATTTTCTTTCCTGCTATTTCAAATGCACTTGTTTTAATAAATAAATACAGCGGTTTAAAAGCATACACAATCTGTGTAAAAATATTAGTCTGTGGTCAAAAGGACTTGAAAGGACTCGAAACTCAAAATGCAGGACTTGTGACTTGACTTGAGACTTTCCAGTCTTGACTTTGGACTTGACTCGGGACTTGCCTGTCTTGACTCGGGACTTGACTCGAGACTTGAGGGCAAAGACTTGAGACTTACTTGTGACTTGCAAAGCAATGACTTGGTCCCACCTCTGCTAGTTAGACTACAGTATCATGTTATTTTCTGTTTTCCTATATGTTCTTTCCCATTTATAATCTACCGGCCGTTGCCCGGATCATGTTTTGTTTAGCTTTTGAATCCCTCAGTTCTGTTTTCAGCGGCCTTGGGGTTGTGTGTTTTTGGTTGGTTGGGTGCTGATTAGTTTCACCTGCCTATGATTAGTGTTCGGGACACTCACCTGATGTTGAGCACTAATCAGAGAGCTACTTATTCCCGTTTTTCGCCACACTCAGTCTGGCGGTCTTATTTGCTTCCTGCAACAGTTACGTTGTTGACCTTAGTTGATTCCTGAGCTAAGCTTCGCCATTTGGTTTGCCTGTTTCTATGCTAAGCTTTCGCGCTAGCTATTTCCTTAGCTTCCCGTGCTATGTGCATGCTTGTTTCGTTGTTTTCTACCCTGTATGATTTATGAGAATAAATCATTGTCTCACCTGCACCTTGCCTCCGGAGTTTCCGTCTGCATCCTGGGAAAACGACTCCACGCAGTAAAATGCGACCACGGCGTGACACTACCTATTCTGTTCAAATCATTTAGTACATACTATTGTTCTTGTGGCACTAATTGGGCTAAATTCAGGACCTCGGGTACAACATTTCCTGCCATCTAATATGTGCTGGTATTAAAAGAGGAATACAAATAAAAAATAAAAAGGATTTAGGGGGAAAGACGATAGCCTCCACGTGGTCTCCTCTGCAAGTAACAAGAAATGGTGCAAGACCAACTTGTGAAACCAATGTCGCCAACTGAACGTCAAGCCGGCAGGCTTAGGACCGGCGGATGGGCAGTCATCCCGACCGTCAAAAACTGAGGCCTGTCAGTGCTTCAAGTTGATGTCGAGGGCCTAACAACCGCCAAACTAGAAGTCCTGCATCACCTGGCTGATTCCAACGAGGCAGCGGTTCTGCTCCTGCAAGAGACACACTGCACATATGACAACATCCTCAAGATCCCTGGGTTCCATCTGGCTGGGTCCATCTACAGCAAGCAACACGGTGTGGCTAAATTCGTCAAGACTGAATTAAGCTGGTCAGCCGGCAGCCAATCCTCAGCAGGCTCTAACATCGAGTGACTGGTTACAAAAATCCAGGAAACATCAGTCGTCAGCGTGTACAAACCCCCTGTCCGTGACGGCACTCCCATCAATAACTGCACCTGCCATCTATGCGGGTGACTTCAACTGTCAGCACACAGACTGGGGTTACAACCACACAACACCTAGTGGAGTGGCGCTGAGTGAATGGGTCTCCACACCACAGTAACGACCCGAAACCGGAGAGACGCATCCTGGATAGGTTTCCCCGATCACATCACCGACCATCCATCATTAAAGTCCCAGCACTGGTGGAACCGGTACCAGGGAAACCCGTCAAGCAATGGAACTTCCGAAAGGCCAACTGGGAGTCGTATGCTGAGGAGACTGAAAGAAGGTCAGCTGGCCTGCCAGACCCAGACACAGCCGATTTGGATGCAGTCTATGCAGCCTACTGCCAGGTCCTCCTGGGTGCGGCAAAGAAGACCATTCCACGGGGCTACAACAGGAATTACATCCCGGGTTGGGATGAGGAATGCAGCCGCCTTCTGTGGGACCATCAGAGGGCTAGCTCCAGAGAGGAGGTGGACATGACTGCAGCAGCACTGCTCCAGAAGCTGGATATCACCCGCAAGGCTAGATGGACAAAAGTCGTTGAATCAACTGACTTCACCCATTCTAGTCGCAAGGCGTGACAGACCATCAACCAGCTCACAGGCAGAAATACAAAACCCCACAGCTGCCCAGTCACAGCAAATGCCATTGCATCCCATCTCCTGAAGAACGCCCACTTCCCGGATGCTGACAAAGTCTTTGTCCGTCTAATATCGCGTAAGGTGTCTGGCATTTCGGGAGCGGCCAGTGTCGATTCGAATCTCTCGGGAGAATTCACAGTAGAGGAACTCAGTGAGGCCTTGAGCAAACTCAAGGCAGGCAAATCCCCTGGCCGTGACAACATCCACCCAGAGTTTGTCATCCATCAGAGCACAACAACATCTGGCTGGCTTTGTGCTTTCTTTACATCATGCTACCGGAGATTAAAGCTCCCAAAGACTTGGCGTCGTGCCTCTGTCATAGCTCTGCCGAAACCAAATAAACTTGCAGAAGATCCTAAGTCATAAGGACCAATCTCGCTGCTCTGTGTCCCATTTAACATCTTGGAGAGGATGATCCATAGCCGCATCGAGCCAGTGGTGGACTCACAGCTCCCACGCGAACAAGCTGGTTTCTATCGTGGAAGATCAACAGTAGACCAGGTAACACTACTCTGTCAGGACATTGAGGACAGCTTCCAGGACAGTGAGAAAGCGGGGATAGTGTACCTGGACCTGACTGCTGCATATGATACAGTGTGGCACCGGGGACTCCACCTGAAGCTGTTGAGGACAATACCAGACAGGCACATGGTGAAGTTCATCATGGAGACACTTTCCAATCGCAGCTTCATCCTCCAGACCAGCAGTGGCCAGTGCAGTAGGCTCGGGGTAACGCAGGGGTCTTTTCTCTCGTCGATGTTGTTCAATGTTTACATCCACGACCTCCCTGATACAGCATCCAGAAAGTATGGCTACGCAGACGACCTTGCCATCATGCTGAGCCGACCAACGTGGAAGGCAACGGAAGAGGGTCTTAATGAAGACATGGGCACACTGGTAGCATACCTTCGGAGGTGGCGTCTACAGCTAAGCGTCGAAAAGACAGTCGCAGCGGCATACCACTTTAGCACCAGAGAAGCCAGGAGGGAACTCGAGGTGCGCGTTGACAACAAATGTCTGGAGGCCCAGCAAGCCCCGAAGTATCTTGGAGTGCGTCTGGAATGGACATTATCTTTCAAACAACACCTGGAAGAAGTCAACGCCAAGTTGACATCCATAGCCGCGCTGGAACAACCTGGGTAGCCTCCGCTAAGACGCTGCAAATATCCACCGAAGCCCTGGTCTTCTCTGCACGAAATACTGCAGCCCAGTCTGGAGCAGAAGCCCTCAGGTGAGAAAGGTCGACGTGGCTATTAATCAATCAATCAATCAATGTTTATTTATATAGCCCTAAATCACAAGTGTCTCAAAGGGCTGTACAAGCCACAACGACATCCTCGGTACAGAGCCCACATACGGGCAAGAAAAAACTCACCCCAGTGGGACGTCGGTGAATGACTATGAGAAACCTTGGAGAGGCCAACATATGTGGGTAACCCCCCCCCCCCCTCTAGGGAGGGGGGGGGGGGTTAACAGTTATTATCCCTCTGGATAATAACTGGATGCTTGAAGCCTACCCCTGTATCGCTCCTGTCGGTCTTTGCGGGAATTGCACCGGACGGCCTCCGATGGGAGCTGCCACCCTCGCACTGGCTAGGAGGGCACAAAAATATGACTGGCACATCTTGCACAACTGTGGCTCCTCCACATCGAGAGGAGCCAGATGAGGTGGTTCGGGCATCTGGTCAGGATGCCACCCGAACGCCTCCCTAGGGAGGTTTTTAGGGCACGTCTGACCGGTAGGAGGCCACGGGGAAGACCCAGGACACGTTGGGAAGACTATGTCTCCCGGCTGGCCTGGGAACGCCTCAGGATCCCCCGGGAGGAGCTGGACGAAGTGGCTGGGGAGAGGGAAGTCTGGGCTTCCCTGCTTAAGCTGCTGCCCCCGCGACCCGACCTCGGATAAGCGGAAGAAGATGGATGGATGGATGGATCTTGCACAACACCACAGTAACACCAGCACCTCCAAGCAGACTCCAGTCCCGCCACACCTACAACAAGGCAGCAGAAGAGATGCTCAACTCCACCTCTGAGGACATCTCCAGAGATGCATGGTTGGCAGCAGCTTGGAAGCAGGAGTGGAAGTCGGCCGGGCCCTCCCGAGTCCACCGCTACATTTGGGACCCAGGAGATGGCGCCATCGGAGGAGACGACCTACCACGCCGGCAATGGACCACACTAAACTGTCTACGGACTGGGGTCGGTCCCTTTGGGTCATCAATGAAGACGTGGGGCTTGGTGGACAGTGCGGCATGCGAGTGCGATGACCCTGAGCAGACCGCCGACCATATAATCAACATCTGCCCCTTATATGGACCGCCCTCGGAAGCCAGCCTCTTCCTCCTAGGACCAGAGATGCGGGTATGGCTACACGACACCGAGTTGGACATCTGACGTTACACGATACAGTACATATATCCATCCGTTTTCTACCGCTTGTCCCTTTTGGGGTCGCGGGGGGGTGCTGGAGCCT
The DNA here is from genome assembly GCF_033978785.1 of Entelurus aequoreus. Lineage (NCBI taxonomy): Eukaryota > Metazoa > Chordata > Actinopteri > Syngnathiformes > Syngnathidae > Entelurus > Entelurus aequoreus. The sequence continues at coordinate 14,575,281 of NC_084755.1, forward strand.
ATCTCAGCTGCATTCGGGCGGTAGGCGGGGTACACCCTGGACAAGTATATATATATATATATATATATATATATATATATGTATATATATATATATACACACTACCGTTCAAAAGTTTGGGGTCACATTGAAATGTCCTTATTTTTGAAGGAAAAGCACTGTACTTTTCAATAAAGATAACTTTAAACTAGTCTTAACTTTAAAGAAATACACTCTATACATTGCTAATGTGGTAAATGACTATTCTATCTGCAAATGTCTGGTTTTTGGTGCAATATCTACATAGGTGTATAGAGGCCCATTTCCAGAAACTATCACTCCAGTGTTCTAATGGTACAATGTGTTTGCTCATTGGCTCAGAAGGCTAATTGATGATTAGAAAACCCTTGTGCAATCATGTTCACACATCTGAAAACAGTTTAGCTCGTTACAGAAGCTACAAAACTGACCTTCCTTTGAGCCGATTGAGTTTCTGGAGCATCACATTTGTGGGGTCAATTAAACGCTCAAAATGGCCAGAAAAAGAGAACTTTCATCTGAAACTCGACAGTCTATTCTTGTTCTTAGAAATGAAGGCTATTCCACAAAATTGTTTGGGTGACCCCAAACTTTTAAACGGTAGTATATATATATATATATATATATATATATATATATATATATATATATATATATATATATATATATATATATACACACACACACACATATACATATACATAAATATATTTATGCAGTATATATTGTGTATACACATGCCATATCCCAGAACACGGGATAAGCACCAATGTATTTGTACACTGGCAACTTTTTCAAGGATTCAAGGAACATTATTGTCATTGAGTCAAAAGTCAATTTATGGGATATAATTTAACTGGAAGGGACACAAGAAAGTGTCTTAAAGTGTAATCCACTAATTACAAAACAACACGTATCGTTTGAGACGGCGTTAACACAAATACAAATTCATATCTAATAACAAAAGAGTAGTTATTATACGAAAGTCATTCATGTCCCCCATGTTGGTCATTATTTGCAATTCTTTGATAATTTGGCCGAGGAAAACTAAATTATAATGTCAATAGAGGTAACCATTGATCCTAAATTGACAGAGTGCAAAGGTATTAGATAGGGATGTCCGATAATATCGGCAGTCTGATATTATCGGCCGATAAATGCTTTAAAATGTAATATCGGAAATGATCGGTATCGGTTTCAAAATTATCAGTATCGGTTTAAAAAAGAAAAATGTATGACTTTTTAAAACGCCGCTGTGTACACGGATGTATGGAGAAGTACAGAGCGCCAATAAACCGTAAAGGCTCTTCCTTTGCGTGCCGCCCCAGCCACATAATATCTACGGCTTTTCACACACACAAGTGAATGCAAACCATACTTGGTCAACAGCCATACAGGTCATACTGAGGGTGGCCGTATAAACAACTATAACACTGTTACAAATATGCGCCACACTGTGAACCCACACCAAACAAGAATGACAAACACATTTCGGGAGAACATCCGCACCGTAACACAACATAAACACAACAGAACAAATACCCAGAACCCCTTGAAGCACTAACTCTTCCGGGACGCTACAATATACACCCACCGCTACCCCCTAAAAAACCCCGCCCCCCCATCCCCGCCCACCTCAACCTCCTCATGCTCTCTCAGGGAGAGCATGTCCCAAATTCCAAGCTGCTGTTTTGAGGCATGTTAAAAAAAAATGATGCACTTTGTGACTTCAATAATAAATATGGCAGTGCCATGTTAGCTTTTTTTTCCATAACTTGACTTGATTTATTTTGGAAAACCTTGTTACATTGTTTAATGCATCCTGCGGGGCATCACAACAAAATTAGGCATAATAATGTGTTAATTCCACGACTGTATATATCGGTATCGGTTGATAACGGAATCGGTAATTAAGAGTTGGACAATATCGGAATATCGGATATCGGCAAAAAAGCCATTATCGGACATCTCTCGTATTAGACACTCCTTTTACTTTTATCTTAACAGCTTCTCCGCAAATCCAGCTCGTTCGCCGACATCCCTGGTGCTAAGGTGAATCGAAAGCGCTGGATGAGGTGTGTGAAGAAGAGGAAGAGTTTCATCCGGGCCAGACCTTCCCCAAGACAAGCCCTTTGGCCTGCGAAGAGAATCTCTGTGAATCGAAAAAGCAAATAACGTAAAATAAGAGCGAAAGAGAGGTTGTACCTGCAGAGAAGGGCAAGCGACGAGTCCCAGGACCTGGTGGCAGGGTTTTCTTTATTTGACCTCAGGACTGGGTACTGGCAGGTCCCGCTCTCACCCAAGTACAAACCAAAGACTGCCTTTTGCACTACTGAAGTACTGCAGCAGTTTAAATGAATGCACTTTGGCCTGTGTAATGCCCCTGCCACTTTTGAGAGGTTGATGGACAGTGTGCTAGCTGGGGTTCCTTGTCAAAAGTGTTTAGGCTACCTCGACGACCTCTTAGTGCATGGAAGCTCATTAGAAGACAGCCTTGATGCACTGCAGAAAGTGCTGTGGAGAGTGGTGGCCACAGGCACTGAAGCTCCATCCTGACAAGTCTCTTTCTGAAGAAAGAAGTGGAGTTTCAGCAAGCTTGAAGAAAAGATCCGTTCTGTTAAGAGCTGGCCCACACCTGCAGACCAGACTCAGCTCCTGAGTCTGGCCTCCAAGTACAGGCGGATGGTTATAGAAAGATTGTGACCAACTTGAACAAGGAATGTCAACAGGCATATGATAACCTCAGGAGAGTACTGACTGAATCCCCAGTACTGCCACCCCCTGACCAAACGCTGCCATTTTTCTTAGACATGGATGCCAGCAACGTCTGGCTGGGAGCAGTGCTGTCACAAAAGGGGCCGGACAGCGAAAGAGTCATGGCGTATTTCAGCCGCATAGTGAGGAGGTATGTTAACCGAGCAGCGTTGTTTGTAAGACCAGTTCCGAATTGAGTCAGTTGTCTTCGACCGTGAAGATCCTTTACTAATGATACCAATAGTAGTATTTTCTTATCCAGCTGACCGTCATAATGATGACATTCAGTTCAGCTGCCGCTGCATACACATTAAAATCAGCTTGGAATACCACACAAAAGATTGGAACAACAATTAAAGGCCTACTGAAACCCACTACTACCGACCACGCAGTCTGATAGTTTATATATCAATGATGAAATCTTAACATTGCAACACATGCCAATACGGCCGGGTTAGATTAGTAAAGTGCAATTTTAAATTTCCCGCGAAATATCCTGCTGAAAACGTCTCGGTATGATGACGTTTGCGCGTGACGTCACGGATTGTAGCGGACATTTTGGGACAGCATTGTGGCCAGCTATTAAGTCGTCTGTTTTCATCACAAAATTCCACAGAATTCTGGACATCTGTGTTGGTGAATCTTTTGCAATTTCTTTAATGAACAATGAAGACAGCAAAGAAGAAAGCTGTAGGTGGGAAGCGGTGTATTAGCGGCCGACTGCAGCAACATAAACACGTGGCCGGTGTTTCATTGTTTACATTCCCGAAAGATGACAGTCAAGCTTTACCATTGGCCTGTGGAGAACTGGGACAACAGAGACTCTTACCAGGAGAACTTTGAGTTGGATACGCGGTACCGTGAGTACGCAGCTGCGGCTTCCAAACATTTGATCGCTTGCCCGTACGTGCGTGCCGCTATGTGCATGTCACGTACGTAACTTTGGGGGCATATATGTGCTGTATGAACTTTGCGGAGGTAAACAGTACTTTGGGCTGTGGGATTGAGTGTGTTGTGCGGGTGTTTGAGTTGTATTGGTGGGTTATATGAAAGGGAGGAGGGAGGTGTTTGTTATGCGGATTAATTTGTGGCATATTAAATATAAGCCTGGTTGTGTTGTGGCTAATAGAGTATATATATGTCTTGTGTTTATTTACTGTTTTAGTCATTCCCAGCTGAATATCAGGTCCCACCCGCCTCTCACAGCATCTTCCTTATCTGAATCGCTTCCACTGCCCTCTAGTCCTTCACTCTCACTTTCCTCATCCACGAATCTTTCATCCTCGCTCAAATTAATGGGGAAATCGTCGCTTTCTCGGTCCGAATCGCTCTCGCTGCTGGTGGCCATGATTGTAAACAATGTGCAGATGTGAGGAGCTCCACAACCTGTGACGTCACGCTACAGGCAAGGCTTTTTTATCAGTGACCAAAAGTTGCGATCTTTATCGTCGATGTTCTCTACTAAATAATTTCAGCAAAAATATGGCAATATCGCGAAATGATCAAGTATGACACATAGAATGGACCTGCTATCCCCGTTTAAATTGGGACGGCGTGGCGAAGTTGGTAGAGTGGCTGTGCCAGCAATCGGAGTGTTGCTGGTTACTGGGGTTCAATTCCCACCTTCTACCTTCCTAGTCACGTCCGTTGTGTCCTTGGGCAAGACACTTAACCCTTTGCCTCTGATGGCTGCTGGTTAGCGCCTTGCATGGCAGCTCCCGCCATCAGTGTGTGAATGGGTAAATGTGGAAATAGTGTCAAAGCGCTTTGAGTACCTTGAAGGTAGAAAAGCGCTATACAAGTATAACCCATTTATCATTTATTTATCATAAATAAGAAAATCGCATTTCAATAGGCCTTTAAGAGTTATATAGTTTCAAATGAACACCATTTAACGCACCATCGCTGCTACCGTGCTTCATCAACCGTTCTCATCTCCAAGTCAGTTCGTCGCCTGCGACAGGGCTACTACTGGGGACTGCAGCGCAGAGACGTAGACGACTGCTGCAGCTGCGATGGCTGTTCTTTACACAAGGGGTATGTTTTAGTGGCCATGGACTATTTAACAAAATGGCCAGAGGCATATGCTGTCCCAGACTAAGAGGCTCTTGGGATGTTCAGCCAGTTTGGGACAGCTACCATCCTTCACAGCGACAAGGGCCACAATTTCAAGTCCAAGGTGTTTGCAGCCCTATGTGACCGCTTGGGAACGCAGAAAACCCACACTGAAGAGGTTTAACCGGACGCTGGCACAACAACTAGCCAGTTTGACTGCAGAACCCCAGCGGGACTGGGACACCCACCTTTCACAGGTTCTCATGGCCGACAGGTTGGCTGTTAAGGACTCCAACCAGTGCACGCCTGCTTTGCTGATGCTGGGAAGAGAGCTGCACACTCCTGCAGAGGTCGCTTCCGGCAGACCACCGGTTGCTCCAGCTGTTCCACCTGGCCTGGAATATGCGAAGAAGCTGCAGGACCGGATGGAATCCGCACAAATCTTCGCCAGAGACCAGCTGGCAAACGCCGGGTCGCGTCAAAAGGGCATCTACGATGTTACCACAACAGAAAGACACTTCTAAACGAGAAAACTTGTGTGGGTCTACAGGCCGATGCGGGAAAAATGGGCGGTGTCCCAAGCTGGACATCAGCTCGAAGGGGCCCTGGAGAGGGTTGGGGAGGTAGTCTACAGGGTCTACAGGTTTATTTATGAAATAATTTAGATTAATTAGCTAATTACAACATAATATTGGATCGTCTTGCATATTTTTATTGGCATTCCCCATACCCAAAATGATCTACACCCTTTTTTTTAAAGATGTCAACACACACAGAGTTGCAGCTTTGACCAAGCCCTTTCACAGCAACATCAACGCCAAATTTTGGGGCTAGTTTAGAGCAAAACGTGTGTGTAAAGTACAACTTGTAACACTGAACTTGCATTTTGAATGTTATTGTTGTATAATGCATCATTTTGTTTGACTTTATAGTGGTTACATTGTGTTATGAGGAGATAGTGACATTATCAGGACAGTACAAATTTGCATTTAATTATTCATCTATAATATAATCAACAATCACAAAACAAAATGTAAATGGTTTTAGACCACTTTAAAACAATTACATACACATTGTCTGATATAGAGTAGGTAAATATCCAGTTATAATGTTAATAATGTTAATCATTGATCCGAAATTGGCAGACTGAGTGCAAAGGTATTAGACACTCCTTTTACTTTAATTAAAACAACTCGTCCTCAGTAGCGACTGACAGCACACAACTGGTGTGGTAGAGGACTGAGTGTAAAGCCCACCACTGGGGTCAAATCCAGCTGGTCCTCCGACATCCCGGGTGCAGGGGTGAATCGATAGCGCTGCAGGAGGTGTGTGAAGAAGAGGAAGAGCTCCATCCGGGCCAGACCTTCCCCAAGACAAGCCCTGCGGCCTGCAAAGACAATATTTGTGAATCTAAAAAGCAAGTAACTAAAAAAAAAGAAAGAAAGAGAGGTTTTACCTGCAGAGAAGGGCAAGAAAGCATCCCTCCTGATGAATTTACCCTCCTCGTCCAGGAAGTGGGAAGGGTTGAAGGTGTTTGGTGTCTCCCACTCACTCTCATCATAGAGGACAGATGTCAGCAGAGGGAGCACAGTGGTCCCCTTGGTGCACCAAGTGACAAAAAACACTTTTTTTTTTTACTTGATTGGGATCCTTTATTCACGGACCTTTTCAATGAAGTATCCCTGGAAGGTGACGTCTCTGCTGGTGCTGTGAGGGATGGACATGGGGACAATGTTGGCGAACCTCTGCGTCTCGTGGATGACAGCATCGATGTAAGGCAGGTTCCTCCTGTCCTCCATTGTGATCTGACGGTCTCCCACCACCCTACTAAGCTCCTCCTGGACCCGATCTGCAGGAAATAGACCACTGAGAGTAATGCCACTTTACCACTACTCTCTCATGAAATATGATTTGCACCTTGTATTTGAGGGTACTTGGCCATTAAAAGTAGACTCCAGCAAAGAGTGTTTGATGTTGTGTCAGTTCCAGCCCCAAACAGATCCGTCACACTGCTGACCAGGTTGTCATCATGGTAGTGCACCCTCTGAGCGTCAGACTCCTTACGAAAGACGTCAGAAATGTTTTGCGTGCACGGTTGCATTAACAAAAGGTAAAATGTAAATGTAAACACAGTGACGTCTTACCTTCAGACTCAGCTTACGTGTGCAGAAAGCATCGACAAAGCACCGACATATGTCAGGATTGAAAGTCTCCCTTAGTTTGTTTATTAAGTGCAACATATGCCGGTTGTTATCCTGCACTTTTTTCATGAAATCCCTCCAGTTTTTAAGCCAGGGACCCAGCATTGGAAACGTATTGTAGATCTGTCATGGAACAAAATAGACATTATTCCCTTTGGTGAGTAACACAAACATCACTTTTAAAGAACAATAATGCTGAATAAGTGAATAAAAACTGTACAAATCCACAGGACACAGAGGGTTCCAAAATAAAACCGCCAATTTTTATAACACCTAAACTAAAATAAAAATATAAACATTTTTTAATAATTAAACAAAATTACACTTGTTTGTATGAAAACTTATCGTATAAGTTTTATATTTTTTGTCCAAAACAAACATAAAAATTTTTTTTAATTCAATTGTCATTTTTGAATTAATTGAATAAATGGAAAAAAAAACAACTAATAAATACAAATATTTGCAGGTTTCTCAGTTCGAACATTAAATATCTTGTCTTTGCAGTCAAATTATATTCAATTGAATATAAGTTGAAAAGGAGTTGCAAATCATTGTATTCTGTTTTTATTTACGATTTACACAACGTGCCAACTTCACTGGTTTTGGGTTTTGTAAAAAGGCAATGTGTTGATGGAGTACCAAAAGGGAAACTGATGCAGACAGACGGCTGCCTTCTCTGTCATTTTCCACCATTTCTTGGAGGACTGGATCTTTGAAGTCAAACCTCTTTCCGAATATGATGGCAGAAATGATATTTGAAGCTGCGTAGGTGATGATCGTTGTGTTGTCAAAGGCTTTGTCTGAGGAAAGAGAGAATGCTTTTGAAACCAAATTTTAAAACATGTGGATTTAAGTCAATAAAAAGTTACCTTCATGTTTTTCAAACTCTTCAATCAGGTAGTGACACTCCTCAGTGATTTTCTCTTCACTGAGTCTCTTGCCCATCCCAAAATCTCTCAGAGTTGTTAAGGTAAAGCGCCTCATTTCCTTCCAGCCATCACCGTTGGAGAATCCTATGCCTGTAAGCAAGTAACAAGTGTGTTTTACATGAGAAAATAAGTTTTAGTGTCATTTCTGTTTCTGCCTGACATTATGATCCTGCCACTTTCCCTGTCCTTTTTCTGTCTTGTGGATTTCTCCATCTCACGTGTACTTTTCTGGGTGTGGGGCCGAAGGTCACAAACAGTTATTTGGCACACATACATATTAAAAGTGCCATTTCAATGTTGTTTATGCGCATGTTTTAGAAAAATAAATAAGTTATGGCAATCAAAATAATAATTGTTTAAATGCATATTAAGGTGATAAAATTTGTTTTATCCAACTACTAGGCTAATCCAACAAACTAATTGATGGATTACTCGATTACTAAAATAATTGATAGGTGCAGCCATAAATGAGAGTGTGAATTTCAAATTGAAACTTTAATACTTGAACAATTACCGAATTACCTTAAAAAAGATACGTTGAACTAAACAAAACACTGCAACCTAAACTATAAATAATCCAAAAAAGTTCAAAAATGAAAATGATTGAAAATTTTAACAGTTTTTTAAATTTATTTTATATTTAATGTTATGTAATGTATGTATATGTCTATTTGTTGTTTCACATAATAAACCAGCAGGTCAGTGGGTTTTTACACAGCTTAAAGACAACAATTATTAGAGTAGTCGAACCAAGTTGAAACAACTCATACTGGTCAAATATCCTTTTTTATAACCTTCTGATTACCACTATTGGATGTTACACAAATACTAGTGTTTCCCATGCATTCACATATTTAGGGGCCAACACTCGTTAAAAAAATAAAAAAATTATATACAGTCGTAGTCAAAAGTTTCCAATAATTGACCACATAACTTTTCTCCAGAAGGTCTTATCTTTGTCCGTGTGGTGTCAGATGAAACAAAAATTGAGCTGTTTGGCCATAATACCCAGCATTATGTTTGGAGGAGAAAAGGTGAGGCCTTTAATCCCAGGAACACCAAATCTACCGTCAAGCATGGTGGTGGTAGTATTATGCTCTGGGCCTGTTTTGCTGCCAATGGAACTGGTGCTTTACAGAGAGTAAATGGGACAATGAAAAAGGAGGATTACCTCCAAATTCTTCAGGACAACCTAAAATCAACCAGCGGTTGGGTCTTGTGCGCAGTTGGGTGTTCCAACAGGACAATGACCCCAAAACACACGTCAAAAGTGGTAAATGAATGGCTAAATCAGGCTAGAATTAATGTTTTAGAATGGCCTTCCCAAAGTCCTGACTTTGCTGAAGAAACAAGTCCATGTCAGAAAACCAACAGATTTAGCTGAACTGCACCAATTTTGTCAAGAGGAGTGGTCAAAAAAATTCAACCAGAAGCTTGTGGATGGCTACCAAAAGCGCCTTATTGCAGTGAAACTTGCCAAGGGACATGTAACCAAATAGTAACATTGCTGTATGTATACTTTTGACACGTGCAGATTTGGTCACATTTTCAGTAGACCCATAATAAATTCATAAAAGAACCAAACTTTATGAATGTTTTTTGTGACCAACAAGTATGTGCTCCAATCACTCTATCACAAACAAATAAGAGTTGTAGAAATTATTGGAAACTCAAGACAGCCATGACATTATGTTCTTTACAAGTGTATGTAAACTTTTGATCGCGACTGTATTTATATATATATGTGTATATATATATATATATATATATATATATATATATATATATATATTACTCCTAGCAGTAACCAATCGAGGTGAATAGCGGCGCCGCTATAAATAGTTTATCTGTGTTAGCGCTTATAATAACAATATCACAAATACTTAGTTGATATTCAGGTCATGAAATGTAAAATGAGTATTGTTGGGGCTTTTTGAATGGTTATTTAGAGGATTTTATAGGCGGGATAGCGGAGCTCCAATTGGCCGCTTTTATTTCAGTTTATCTATTAATTAGAATGCATTAAAAACAAAATACATCCGTCGTCATATCTTTCATAATGATTATGAATGATATGCAAAATAAAAAAATAAAAAGTACAGTTCCCCTTTAAGATGTTTTGATACACTGTGCATTTGTGGTGTACTTGATACTGATATTGAAGTTAGAATTAATGTAATTGTTAGTTGTGCCCTATGTCATTATAACACTTTATGGTAGCTTTTCCATTGATTTTTACCTCAGTTGTATGTTAGCATTAAGCGAGTGTCATGAGAGCCAACCATTGTTATAATTGTATTGCTTTTTTCAGTTTATACCAAACTGTGTTGTCTATTTAACATGATTCCTACATGTATGTGCACTTTGTGTATATTAATGCAATTCCTTTGTGTGCTTATTTTTACAACTTCATTGTGGAGAAAATAAATGAATAACCCCGAGTTGTTTTCACCTGTAGTTTAAAGGACTGTTTGCTTTCAGGGTGGGCTGAATAATGAATGCAAATAACTAATAAGGCAGTTGTGTACAAAGTGCAGCCTGTTTTATACTGTGCTAATAAAGATAAACAGCAACAATTGAAAAATTCAGCAAAACCATCTAATGTAACAAGAAAAATGTGTTGGTACGAAAAACTAAAACATTTTTATAGCCCTTTTTAAAATGGATGCATCATTGACTTGCACAGGTCTGTGCTAAAAAACGTAATTTCGTTATATTTTTTAGGCGCCATGACAGTAAAGTACTATCTATGGCCAATTATAGATTGCAACTCTTCAGAAAACACTTGACTACTCATGCAATTTTTATCGGACTGTCATAAACAATGCAGACACTAATACCACTACATTTTATTTTGATTAGTTATAAATCTTGCCAGCTCGGAGAAACTGTTCCTGGTAGCTTTTAGTTGGTGACCTTCAAGACACCTAGAGACATAGGAAATATTTACCATGCCCTTTGGAGAAATCGTGGAATAAAGGGGTGATTTCTCTCTCCCCAAACTCATCAGCATGATTGATGAGAGCCTGTCTGACAGTCTTGCTTCCAGCCAGGACCACCACCTTCTTGAGTCCCAAGTAGACGGTAAACACCGGTCCGTACCTTTTAGACAGCTAAACAAATCAGGGTTAGGTCGATGTAAGACATGCACTAGCATGCATTAGCCTACAACAGTATGAAAAACAAGAATGACTCACGTTAAAAAGAGACTGATCAAGCCTCTTGAGATCCAACTGATGCAGGTTACCAAGCAAGGGAAGACGTCTGGGTCCAGGAGGACGCTTCTGATTATCTTGGAAAGTCCAACTGGAGTACAAAAGATAGACGGCCAGCAGGCCTGCAAGAAGCCCCAACCAGGAGGCCAAAGCAGGAGCCTGCAGGAGCTCTTCAAACATGTTGTGTCAGGGCACGAACCTTCACAAACACACTTGTTGCACACGCTCAGTGGCTCTCTATAAAAGCTGTTCCTCCAATCACACTCCAGTGGGCGTGTTGACACAGTCCCGTCAGCAAAACAAATCAATTCAAATACAAAAATACAAAGTTCATAAAGGCATGTAAGGTGATCAACACCTTGTACTCACTTTGTACTACTTGACAAAAGTGCATTGTTTGGATTCTCTACATACACTATATTGCCAAAAGTATTTGGCCACCCATCCAAATGATCAGAATCAGGTGTCCTAACCACTTGGCCCGGCCACAGGTGTATAAAATTTAGGTTTGGTTGTTATCATCAGTCATCAACAATTGAGAACAGAGAAATGGATATTGGAACAGTGTAGGTCTGACTTGGTAGGATATGGACAGCAAGAGAGAGAGAGAGAGAGAGAGAGAGAGAGAGATCAGAAGGCATAAGAAAAAGTATCTGCATTTGATTGTTTACATTTGATTATTAACAAGTGCACCAGAGCACAAAGCCAGGTCCATAAAGACATGGATGACAGAGTCTGATGTAGACGAACTTGACTGGCCTGCACAGAGTCTTGACCTGAACCCGATTGAACTATGCTTTTTGTAACCAACCGGACCAAACTCACACGCATTACAAACATAGCAGCTAAAATCATCGGCCTACCCACACCCAACATTTCAGATCTAAACCATAGGTCCATCATTCACAATAGTCCAGGATATGACTCACCCACTACACCAATACATCATCCCACTACCATCAGGGCGCAGGTACAGAACTATCAAATTCCGGAGGGCCCGCCTCGGGAAAAGCCTTATCCCTGCAGCTATAGCCGCCCTAAACAGCAAGCCCGGCCGACCTGTCTGACAAGCCTGTAAATGTGTTGGTCATGTATGATGTCTTTTTGTTTCTCTGTTTCCCTATGTATTCTTTCCCATTTATAATCTACCTACTCAATTCATACCTTATTTAATTCAAACTAATTAGTAAATACTATTGTTCTTGTGGTATTATTTGTGCCAAAATCTGGGAACTCGCGTACAAAATGTCCTGCCATCTCAGGTGTGCTGGTGTTACAAAATGAATCATTTTTAATATATCAAATACAAACACATACAATTTAGGGCAAAGTGTTGGAACTTTTAATGTTATTGTTGCATCATTTTGTTTGACTTTATAGAGGGCACATTGTATTATGAAGAGATAGTGACATTATTGGGACAGTCCAAATGTGCATTTACTTATTTATTTATAATATAATACAGAATTACAAAACAAAATGTATATGGTTTTAGACCACTTTAAAACAATTACAAACGCATTGTCTAGTATAGAGTAGGTAAAAGTAACTATGCCGAACATTTGAAAGTATTTCAAATGTCACATTTCAGTCATTATTTGCAGTCCTGTGATATTCTTATCAGATTGTAATGTTAATAATGTTAATCATTGTTATTCCTCCTCGTTTATATTCATATTGCATATTGTTTAATATATAGCTTTTCTTCCATGTACAAAATAAAAACGCATACAATTTTGTCTTGGAACGTCTGATGTTATTGGATTTTGTCTTTTTTTGTTTGACTTTAACAACGGGTACATTGTATTAAAAAGGAGAAAGTGACATTATCAGGACAATCCAAGTTGCCATTAGTTTATCTGTTTATAATATAAGCCACAAATGACAAAATAAAATGTATTTTTTAAGACTGCTTTGACACAATTACAAATACATTCTCTAATGACAAAAGAGTAGTTATAAGTAACTGCATGTTGATTATATGAAAGTCATTTATATGTCAGTTTGGTCATTATTTGCAGTCCTTTGATATTTTAGCCCAGGAAAAATCAATTTTAATATTAATAATGTCAATCATTGATCCTAAGATGACAGACTGAGTGCAAAGGTATGAGACACTCCTTTTACTTTTATCTACAGGGTTACACAAAAAAAACGTTCATCAATAAAAAATCTAATAACTTGCAAAATTGTATTTAGATTAACACAAAAATTCAGCTACATTAGGTTAAGTCTATGTAGCAGACATCTCTAAAGTTTCAAGTCTGTACCACAAAAACTCTTTGTTTAAACAACTCCTTCTCAGTGGCGACTGACAGCACACAACTGGTGTGGTAGAGGACTGAGTGTAAAGCCCAACGCTGGCGTCAAATCCAGCTGGTCCTCGGACATCCCGGGTGCAGGGGTAAATCGAAAGTACTGGAGGAGGTGGGTGAAGAAGAGGAAGAGCTCCATCCGGGCCAGACCTTCCCCAAGACAAACCCTGCGGCCTGCAAAGAGAATTTCTGTGAATCTAAAAAGCCGTCCATTCATTTTCTTCCGCTTATCCGAGGTCGGATCTCGGGGCCAGCAGCCTAAGCAGAGAAGTCCAGACTTCCTTCTCCCCAGCCACTTTGTCCAGCTCCTCCCGGGGGATCCCGAGGCGTTCCCAGGCCAGCCGGGAGACATTGTGGCAGAATAATTGTATCTAAGTTATCACAAAACTTTGTGTTACATTGAGTTCAGCTCGCCCTGCGAGACGACAAAAGCTGTCTTTGATCTTACCAAGAAAAAGGCTTGTAAAACTCCACTGAGTACGATGGGAAGCGACATGAAGGCGTCTGTTTCTTTTATGTATTTTAATCCACAGGAAGATTTTGTCTTGAATTAACTGTTTTAATCAAAGGTGATGGCTGTTTACGACCCCCCTCCCTTCGAAACAGATGTTGCAATGTAATCGGGGAAAGTCCAAATAAAAGAGGAGGCGTACAATCTTTCGTCAGAGCGTGGTGGAGACTGTACAAGAGTACAGCCCAGACGTTTCTCCTCAATTGAGCCAAATTTAATTCTGTCTCTGTTTAATTCCTTTCTTCTTTGTCTGTTTAATAGATGTCATCAGTGTTTGAACCTGACACATTGTCTTCCCAACGTGTCCTGGGTCTTCCCCGTGGCCTCCTACCGGTCAGACATGCTCTATACACCTCCCGAGGGAGGCATTCGGGTGGCATCCTGACCAGATGCCCCAACCAACTCATCTGGCTCCTCTCCATGTGGAGGAGCAGCGGCTTTACTCTGAGCTCCTCCCGGATGACAGAGCTTCTCACCCTATCTCTAAGGGAGAGCCCCCGCTACCCGACGGAGGAAACTCATTTTGGCCGCTTGTACCAATGATCTTGTCCTTTCGGTAGGGATGATGCTCGAAACCGGTTTTCCCGGATGTTCGATGAGAAAAGAACCGAGTCCTCGGACTCGAATCCCTTTTTGAGAACCGGTACCCGTTATCGAGACCACTATAGTAAAGAAAAAGAGTTGGTTCTTTATTCGAATCCCTGGGAACGACTCCCGTCCCGACAAGAAATGCCCCGTGAGACTTCACAAGAAATGACGTCACGTAGCTCAGTCATTTGTCACGGTGGGGTGCAGCGTGCTGCGGTTAGTTCCCGGGACGCAAAACTGACGGCTCCGGACGAAAGTGTGCAGGTAGGAGATGATTTATTACTCATAAATCATACACATTACAACAGACAGGAACGAAACAAAAGTAAAACGCGCTGTTCGCACGAGAAGCTAAAGCAAAAAGTTACTTAGCACAGGAATACTAGAAGCTACGGTAACTTTAGCACAGGAATTATGAGCTTGAAAACCAGAATGCCAACGTAACTGTTGCAAATGCAAACAATGAAGCCACGACGAGTGACCGGAAAAGGCAGGCTTAAATAGAGTCTCCGATGAGCAACAGGTGCGCGTACAAGGCAGGTGAAAATCATAAGTAACCATGGTGAATAACACAAACCCCCAAATTGCACAAAACAACTAAGGAAGTCCAAAACTAACAGAACATAACTAAACAAAATATGATCCGACCACATCATAACACATCACAGTTTCATATCATTTCACTTTACAGGAGTAGGAAGAAGTAAAGCTTATTTAATCCTACCCCTTTCCCACTTCATAGCGTTTACAAATATATACATCATTTACTGACCTTTTTATAATAAAATATCTGTGAATTAGTATATACAACAGTTTTGTAATATGTAATTAATTAATTCAGTCATTATTAATATACTGAGATGAAGAATATCTTATTTTCAATAAGGTTGAAAGTATTTCTCATAATTATTCTTCTTTGTACTTTGTAAGCACTATTCATTTGAACAACCTCTTAAACTGGATCATATCAGTACAATGTTTAACTTATTTACTTAATCCAGTCCATCATTTAATTTCACATCATTTTAGCTGTTTGCAATTTTACCAAATCATCGAACTTTAATATTTTTGACTCAATAAATAAAGTATGTTCTCTATATCCAACATTATGTATCAGTCTAATTATTATTTTTTGTAACACGGTTAACGAATGTAGCGCACATTTGTAGTTATTTCCCCACATTTCTGCACAATAACTCAGATATGGTAATACTATAGTAGCGAGCAGTAGAGAATGTGAAGTAATTTGTTAAACCAAATATTGTGTTTTTTTCTATATACAACAACCTATCTGGACTCGATAAGAGAATCGATAAGGAATCGGTTCGATAAGAGGATTCGATAATAGGCTTGAACTCGATAATTTCTTATCAAACATCATCCCTACCTTTCGGTCATAACCCAAAGCTCATGACCATAGGTGAGGATGGGAACGTAGATCGACCGGTAAATTGAGAGCTTTGCCTTCCGGCTCAGCTCCTTCTTTACCACAATGGATCGATACAGTGTTCGCATTACTGAAGACGAATCTAAAAAGCAAATAACTAAAAAAAAGAAAGGAGAGGTTGTACCTGCAGAGAAGGGCAAGAAAGCATCCCTCCTGATGAATTTACCCTCCTCGTCCAGGAAGTGGGAAGGGTTGAAGGTGTTTGGAGTCTCCCACTCACTCTCATCATAGAGGACAGATGTCAGCAGAGGCAGCACAGTGGTCCCCTTGGTGCACCAAGTGACAAAAAACATTCATTATCTTTTGACTTGATAGGGATCCTTTATTTACGGAGCAGCAGCAGACCTTTTCAAAGAAGTATCCCTGGAAGGTGACGTCTCTGCTGGTGCTGTGAGTGACGGACATGGGGACAATGTTGGCGAACCTCTGCGTCTCGTGGATGACAGCATCGACGTAAGGCAGGTTCCTCCTGTCCTCCATTGTGATCTGACGGTCTCCCACCACCCTACTAAGCTCCTCCTGGACCCGATCTGCAGGAAATAGACCACTGATAGTAATGCCACTCCACCACTACTCTCTCATGCATTATTATTATGATTTGCACCTTGTATTTGAGGGTACTTGGCCATTAAAAGTAGACTCCAGCGAAGAGTGTTTGATGTTGTGTCAGTTCCAGCTCCAAACAAATCCATCACACTGGTGACCAGGTTGTCATCATGGTAGTGCCCCCTCTGAGCATCAGACTCCTAACAATAGACAACAGATTTTTTTATGCACACTGGTTGCATTAAGGAAATGTAAAAATGTAAACACAATGACGTCCTACCTGCAGACTCAGTTTACGTGTGCAGAAAGCATCGACAAAGCACCGACATATGTCAGGATTGAAAGTCTCCCTTAGTTTGTTTATTAACTGCATCATATGCTGGGTGTTATCCTCCAGATTCTTCATTAAATCCCTCCAGTTTTTAATCCAAGGACCCAGCATTGGAAACGCATCGTACATCTGTAATGGAACAAAATAGACATTCCCCTTTGGTGAGCAATACAAATATCACTTTTGAATAACAATAATGCTGAATAAGTGAATATAAACTGTACATATCCACAGGATACAGAGGGTTCCAAAATAAAAGTGTTGCTTTTTGTAACACCTAAATGGTGTAAATAAAAAACAACAATAATTAAAAATGTAAAAAATATATTGAAAAAAATACATTTAAAAAAAAAAAATACACTTGTTTGTACTAGTTGATGAAAACTTATCTAGTACAATGAATACTTTTTGTTCAAAATTTTAAAAAAAATTCAATCTCAAAATATTCAATTGACTTAAGCAAAAGTTATCAAATTATTTTACATAAAAATAATTTTTTTCTGTTGAAAAAGCTGGCGTTATTGTCAGGTGACTGTTCTGAGTTTGTTCCTACGTTTAGTGTTTTAGTTCCTGTCTCGCACTCTTATTTTGGGTGCACTTGCTGTCAACCTGCAGTAACTTTGCCCCTGCCTCTGACTACGTTTACACTGAAGGCTAAAGTGACCCAAATCTGATTTTTTCCTAATCTGATTTTTTTCAGCTGACTGTTTACACTGCAAATTAAATGTGATCTTTATCAGTCCAGTGTAAACCCCAATGTGGCTTCGACGTCATTTGCATGCGCAGTTTGACAAAGTGAAAACAAAGGAAGTTAACCGGATTCGGTAAATGAACAGGGAAGTCACAATTCATACTACAAAATAAAATAAAAGTCGCCACATCCTAATTTATTTATTTTTTTTACGTGAAAATACATTTAAGTAATAGAATGTATGAATGGATATAAATAGTGTGTTATATTTGGGAGGGTTGTAATATTGTTTATGGCTGTTAACTAGAGGCAACCTGGACATCAGCATGGATCGGCCACAATACATTGTATATTTAGCACTGTATGTTGGCCGAGCTTCACGTATTGCTTCCAGTTGGTTAAGGAGCTTCTTACCTAGTTCAAGACCAACCCTCTGATGCCATACCCTTCTAATTTGATAATTAAAATAATATGGTTATATGCGTTGAAGTGAATTAATTAACTCATATTATGTTCTACATATGGTGAATGTTTATATTCAACTTGGAGAAAGCGAACCACCAGGTTTAAGTAAATAATGGTCCAGCCCATAATAAATTAACGAGCCTTAGCTGGACATTCGTTTGTGGACTGGGTTAACTCTCTCACGAGAAGAAGCAATAAATTCAGACTTCGGAATGCAAAAGAGATAGCTCTATCCTGGAGGAGAGACTCCATGTTTATCTTGAACGTCAACCTACAAGTTATGGTATACATCGGTTGTCTTCCAAGTCACTTACACACAAACACCTCCTTACATGGTCAGGTTGTACTCTCCTGAATTAACACACAACCAGACAGAGAAAGAAGGAATACAAGACCGTGGTTCAGCTCCTCCAAATTAGGAGAGACACATTTTTTGACTTGACTTCCTCCAGGAACTGCAGTCCTGTATAATGACGCTCGCTTGTAATAAAGCAACTTTTGGTTCAGTAAAGCGTCTCCGACGTCTCTTTTGATCCAGTGCCCTGTTGCCCTTCTGTCCGGACGAGGATGACAAGACCAGAAATACACATCAGCGTCAAATGCTTTAGGTAAGTCTTTAAACACTGCAGTTGCACACTATTTCTCATCTGTTGCATTGGTAATATTTTTAGTTATTTATTTCGGTTAATGCCGTCAATGTTGAGACACAAGCTCAATATCTGTTGGGGTTGTTTTGATACACCTTGCATTTGTTGTGTACTTTATACTGACTTTGAGGTTTACATTTATTCACTTGTTTGTTCTGCTTTCAGTCATTTTGACACGACAGTAGCTTTTGCATTGATTTCGGCTTAATTATAATAAAATAACTTATTTTTGTGTAACATGGGTACGCTAGGACCCAGGGCACCAGGTTGGGTACCTGGCCAAGCAGCATATAAAACTACACTGCAAAAACTGAAATCTAAGTAAGATTAAATATCTCAAATAAGGGTGATATTTTCTTATTTTCTGTCTGATAAGATAATTCTTCTCACTAAGCAGATTTTATGTTAAGAGTGTTTTACTTGTTTTAAGGGTTTTGGTCCTAAATGATCTCAGTAAGATATTACAGCTTGTAGCTGAGATTTGATGACCTATATTGAGAAAACATGCTTGAAACTAGAATATCAACTGTTGCAAAGCTGCGTCATCAACACTCACAAGTATAAAACTACCTTTTGAAAGTAATAATTTCTTATTTCAAGCATGAAAAAAAAAATCATGATGCCGAGCCCAATTTGAGTATCTAATAATAGAAAAGCGCGATATAAAATCTACTCCATTATTATTATTATTATTATATCATTATGTCAAGATAATGGCACTAGCATTTACTTAATTTAAGAATATTTGTCAACATATTGAGCAAAAAGGTCTCTTTTTTTTCTACCAAGAAAAGTGCACTTGTTATTAGTGAGAATATACGTATTTTAAGGTATTTTTGGGTTCATTCAAGTTAGTTAATTTGACTTGTTTTGGATAGTCTTGACAAGCCAAATTTTCTTGTTCTATTGGCAGATAATTTTGCTTAGTTCAAATAAAATACCCCTCATTTTTGTATTTTTTTTTTCTTGTTTTTGAACACTGACTTTTTGCAGTGCACTGTTCTCTCCTCAAAAATATGTTTTGGTAATATTTGTTTCTGGGTATTTTATTTTTTCTACGGTGCCTTGTAGTGTGACTATTCTATGGAAGTATTATTGTAGCAAAATTATTTGCAAACGTGTATCTCAATATGTGGGTGTGTACAATTCACGTGCCATCCATCCATCCATCCATTTTCTACCGCTTATTCTCTTAGGGGTCGCTGGAGCCTATCTCAGCTACAATCGGGCGGAAGGCGGGGTACACCCTG
>NC_084755.1:14602743-14607743 GCF_033978785.1 Entelurus aequoreus
GTGCACTTAAGATGCGACTTTAAGGTTTTACTACTTACGTATAAAATATTACACGGTTTAGCTCCAGCCTATCTCGCCGATTGTATTGTACCATATGTCCCGACAAGAAATCTGCGTTCAAAGAACTCCGGCTTATTAGTGATTCCCAGAGCCAAAAAAAAGTCTGCGGGCTATAGAGCGTTTTCTATTCGGGCTCCAGTACTCTGGAATGCCCTCCCGGTAACAGTTAGAGATGCTACCTCAGTAGAAGCATTTAAGTCCCATCTTAAAACTCATTTGTATAATCTAGCCTTTAAATAGACCCCCCCCTTTTTTAGACCAGTTGATCTGCCGTTTCTTTTCTTCTCTCCTCTTCTCCCCTGTCCCTTGCGAGGGGGAGTTGCATAGGTCCGGTGGCCATGGATGAAGTGCTGGCTGTCCAGAGCCGGGACCCCGGGTGGACCACTAGCCTGTGCATCGGTTGGGGACATCTCTGCGCTGCTGACCCGTCTCCGCTCGGGATGGTTTCCTGTTGGCCCCGCTGTGGACTGGACTCCCGCTGATGTGTTGGATCCACTGTGGACTGGACTTTCACAATATTATGTCAGACCCACTCGACATCCGTTGCTTTCGGTCTCCCCTAGAGGGGGGGGGTTACCCACATATGCGGTCCTCTCCAAGGTTTCTCATAGTCATTCACCGACGTCCCACTGGGGTGAGTTTTTCCTTGCCCGTATGTGGGCTCTGTACCGAGGATGTCGTTGTGGCTTGTACAGCCCTTTGAGACACTTGTGATTTAGGGCTATATAAATAAACATTGATTGATTGATTGATTGATAATTAATGGTGAATATCTTCCCCATACTAAAGGGTTACCCAATTTTTTTTAGAAAACATTGAATATTAATTTTATCGGACTGTTTTAAACAATTTCCACTAGCAACATGCAGACCCAGCAATTCTAATAGCGCACACATTTTATTTTGAGTAGTTATGAATCTGTTCTTAGTAGCTTTTAGTTGGTGACCTTCAAGACCCCTACAGACGATAAAAATATTTACCATGCCCTTCGGAGAAATCGTGGAATAAAGGGGTGATTTCTCTTTCCCCAAACTCCTCAGCATGGTTGATGAGAGCCTGTTTGACTGTCTTGCTTCCAGCCAGGACCACCACCTTCTTGAGTCCCAAGTAGATGGTAAACACCGGTCCGTACCTTTTAGACAGCTAAATAAATCAGGGTTAGGTCCATGCAACACGTGCACTTAAACATCAGTATGAAAAACAAGAATGACTCACCTTAAAAAGGGACTTATCAACCCTCTCGAGATCCAACTGATGCAGGTTACCAAGCAAGGGAAGACGTCTGGGCCCAGGAGGACGCTTCTGTTTATCTTGGAAAGTCCAACTGGAGTACAAAAGGTGGACGGCCAGCAAGCCTGCAAGAAGCCCCAACCAGGAGGCCAAAGCAGGAGCCTGCAGGAGCTCTTCAAACATGCTGTGTCAGGGCGCGAACCTTCACAAACACACTTGCTGCACATGCTCAGTGGCTCTCTATAAAAGCTGAGGAGGATCTGTTCCTCCAATCACACTCCAGTGGGCGTGTTGAAATAGTCTCAACCACATAAATGTTCACAGAGGCATGTCAGGTGATCAACACAATGTACTCACTTTGTACTACTTGACCAAAGTGCAGTGTATGGATTCTCTACATATTTCCCCTACTTCTGAATTAATGTTTATATAACAATTAAACGTGTTTTTAGAATTTCCCCCCAAAAAAATGTCACTACTAAATCTTATCTTACTCGTTAACTTAGTTCGTATAAGGCAGAGTTTCTAAAGTGCAGTTGTCTGGCCATTTGGGATCTGCTACTTTAGTTTTAATGGCCCACAATTAAACAAAAATATCCATACATGCATTTTCTACCGCTTGTCCCTGTCGGGGTCGCGGGGTTGCTGGAGCCTATCTCAGCTGCATTCAGGCGGAAGGCGGCGTACACCAAGTCACCACCTCATTGCAGGGACAACATTCACACTCACATTCACACACCACACTGCAAAAACTGAAATCTAAGTAAGATGAAATATCTCAAAAAAGGGTGATATTTGCTTATTTTCTGTCTGATAAGATAATTCTTCTCACTTGTTTTAAGTGTTTTGGTCCTAAATGATCTCAGTAAGATATTACAGCTTGTTGCTGAGATTTGATGACCTATATTGAGTAAAACATGCTTGAAACTAGAATATCAACTGTTGCAAAGCTGTGTCATCAACACTCACAAGTATAAAACTACTTTTTTAAAGTAATAATTTCTTATTTCAAGCATGAAAAAAAAAATCATGATTTTAACACAATTGTGTCTCATAATTAAAACAGATGACAGCCAAATGGACTTTGCTGTTTTATTTTCAAGGAAACAAGAGAAAATACGTACTCATATAGTAGTACAGTTGGCACAGTACAGTATACTGACAGTTAATATTCAAACATTTGATATTTCTAACAATGTTGCCCAGGGGCCGGGCTGTATATATGCGCACTAATTGACTGAAAGAGCACGCACTTGGTGCGATGATGTCATGTTATCCATGGAAAAATGCATTTTTAGACCATATGATTTGCCTGAGCGGCTAGGAGACCCCGAGAGTAACAAGCGGTTGCCTTGTTGCCTTTCCATTAAGAACAATGAATTAGTTTTTAGTATAACTTTGCTGGTTTCAAGAAATGTAATGCCGAGCGCATATCATTATGTCAAGATAATGGCACTAGCATTTACTTAATTTAAGAATATTTTTCAACATATTGAGAAAAAAGGTCTTTTTTTTTTTCTACCAAGAAAAGTGCACTTGTTATTAGTGAGAATATACTTATTTTAAGGTATTTTTGGGTTAATTGAGGCTAGCTAATTTGACTTGTTTTGGAAAGTCTTAACAAGCCAAATTTTCTTGTTCTATTGGCAGATAATTTTGCTTAGTTCAAATAAAATACCCCTCATTTTTGTATTTTTTTTTTCTTGTTTTTGAACACTGACTTTTTGCAGTGCAGGGCCAATTTTAGTGTTGCCAATCAACATATTTGTTTTGTATCATCCCGTGAGGTGTATATTACTTTTTTTGTTCGGTTTGTACTTCATGAAGTTTTGCACTTGTTTTTTTTGTGTGTCTTTTGTTTGTTTTCTTTATATTTGGAAGTATTTGTTTGGTTTGTATGCTTGTGAATCTGGGCTATCCATTAAGTAAGACTACTTATTATGTTGAAGTGGGCAGGAAATATAACATTTTCTTCATCCTGTTCCTTCTCAAGCATAGGTGTGTAAATATGTGTTTAATTGTCTATTGATCAAAAATGCACATCAATGAAATAAAAAATGAAAACAATTAATGAATTAACCTCAAACAAAAATATATAACAAGCAAAAATGTACACCAAAGGCCTATTTAATGAAAAAAGCTGACCTTTAATATTAATACCTAATGACAACAAACTAAAACACAAAGTTATCATAAATAGAGATTTATTCACATTTTTCCAACCCAAATAAAAAAATATCAAAATACTCCTCCCAATCACTGCATGTTAGAGGTCAGGGGTTTCCAAACTTTTACCACCGATGGCTCCATACTAAAAAAAAAATCAAAAGTATGCAGAGACGATTTTGATATTCAGCTTTAATATTGCTTTTTCTTAATACAGTATATGTCTTGATCCTACTTACACAATGTGTTACAGTACACACCCGCAGTGCACACACACACACACACACATATATATATATATACACATACATACATACATACATACATACATATATACATACTATATATATATATATATATAAACTCGGGACGAAATAGCGGCTTGAAGATGATCTGTAGGCTTGTAGGGATGAAATAGCCTCTGTGTTTTTTCCTGACCAAACGAATATATATATATATATATATATTTTTTTTTTAGTGTCATGGGTAATATACCGAATGGATGGGCTACAGGAACCTGTCAGCACTGTTATGAATAGACGATTGTTGAAACAAAGCAGGATTGTTAGTCCTGTTTTACATGTTATTTCTGTGGAATTGTGACAGGGAAACATGTAAGCAGGAATAACATGTAAAACAGGAATAACAATCCTAGGACCACTGCAGAGAATTAACAAAGGGCATATAAAGGTGTCAAAAAATATAAAAGAAGGGCCGGAGAAGCTGTGTTCTGGCCTGGAATAAACAAAGACGTTAGTAGCCAGCAGTAGTTGTAGTCATTAACGACCATCATATAATAGGCGCACTGGATTATAGGGCGCACTAAAGGAGTAATATTATTGTTCCTTTTTTTCCAAAAGTAAAACACGTCCTTGTGGTCTACATAACATGTAATGGTGGTTCTTTGGTCAAAATGTTGCATATATTATGTTTTACAGATCATCTTCAAGCCGCTTTCTGACAGTCGCTTCCGGATGCGTTGTTTTGCGGGCGGTCTTATTTACGTGGCTCACCGTCTTCTTCCCGTCATCTTTGTTGTAGCAGTGTAGCGTGCAAGGACGGGAGTGGAAGAAGTGTCAAAAGATGGAGCTAACTGTTTTAATGACATTCAGACTTTACTTCAATCAATAACGGAGCAGCATCTCCTCTTCCGGAAATAACAACGACAACGCTGGAAATGTGTCCCGTGAAGAACTCTAATAACTAAAGTTCCTTGGGTGAATAATGTAAACTCACTACACCGGTATGTTTTAGAGCTTTCATGGCGAGTTTACTGACAGATATAAGTAAGAACTTTACACTACTTTATATTACAAATGGCAACAGCGGAGGATGAATGTCACATAAGAAGATAGAGAAAAAAAAGAAGCCCATCGACTACGTCGTCGGTATGGACTACTAAGGCGGACTTGCGCAATTTTTCAGGATTTATGCAGATCCCAAATACAGATCAGCAGGTACCAGAGGGTAAGAAAAGTTGCTTTTGCCTAATACTGCGAAACAAAACGCCAGATAATATGTCTTACCTTATACACACACACCAT
>NC_084755.1:14612743-14692743 GCF_033978785.1 Entelurus aequoreus
AGCAAGCTAATCAATGCTAACATGCTATTTAGGCTCGCTGTATGTACATATTGCATCATTATGCCTCATTTGTAGGTATATTTAATTTAATTTACTTATGTTCTCTCTGTATTTAATTTATATTTGCATGTCTCATGACACATTATCTGTATGTAATATTGGCTGCATTTCTGATAGTTGTTTGTGTGCCATGTTGTTCCAGACCACAGCAAACATTACTCAGCTTGCAAAGAATAAATCCATTAGAAGAAGACAGCCTACCGTTTCCTTTAACTTGGACACACACATCTATACCTTTGGCCATTATAAGCCAGTCATTTCCAGGAGTTATCTCACCCTCTGAGAAGCCTCCATTTTACTAATGTTTTCCAATGTTGCAAAAATGTGTAGAATAAAAATTAAAATACAACCTTGCTGTCAACGAAGATTTGATAGTAGGCTAATGTAGACACTTACATCATGTGTTGTCTTCATTATAACACTTATACAAGGCGTTTTTTTTGTTGTTGTATTTTTGGTCCAATATGGCTCTTTCAACATTTTGGGTTACCGACCCCTGCCCTAGGCCATTGCCTAGTTTACCATCCGGTTGCGACAGGCCTGCCTATAAGTTGACAACTGGTTAATGGAGTACCACGATGGAAGCACTTCCAGCCAGACGGACGATGTCTTTGTCATTTTCCACCATATCCCGCAGGACTGGATCTTTGAAGTCAAACCTCTTTCCGAATATGATGGCAGAAATAATATTTGAAGCTGCGTAGGTCATGATCGTTGTGTTGTCAAAGGCTTTGCCTGAGAGGAAAGACAAGAGTACTTTAGAAACCATACCCAAGTAAGGTTGATTTAAGTCAGTAAAAAAAGTTACCTTTATGTTTTTCAAACTCTTCAATCAGGTTGTAACACTCCTCTGTGATTTTCTCCTCAATGAGTCTCTTGCCCATCCCAAAATCTTTCAAAGTTGTTAAGGTAAAGCGCCTCATTTCCTTCCAGCCACCACCATTGGAGAATACTATGCCTGTAAGCAAGTGGCAAGTTTGTTTTACAATAGAAAACACGTTTTTAGTGTAATTTCATTTCAATTACTGTATCTCTTTCTGCCTGAAATAATGTTCCTGACACTTCTCCCTATCCTTTTACTGTCTTGTGGATCTTTCTGGCTCAGGTATACTTTTCTGGGTTTCAGGCCGAGGCTAACAAACAATGATCTGTCTGGGTAAACTCGGCGTACCACACTGATTTGCAAAAAATTAAGTGTTATGCATCATCTTCATGCATGTAAGATTTGTTCCATATCCATCCTTCTATCCATTTTCTACAGCTTGTCGTGGGGGGTGCTGGAGCCTATCCCAGCTGCATTTGGGTGGAAGGCGGAGTACACCCTGGACAAGTCGCCACCTCATCACAGGGCCAACACAGATAGACAGACAACGTTCACACTCACATTCACACGCTAGGGCCAATTTAGTGTTGCCAATCAATGCCGGACAATAATCAGAGGCAGGTGAAACTAGTCAGCAACCATTGGTAACCAAAACACACAAACTCAAGGGTGCTGAAAACAAAACTGAGGGAGTCTAAACCAAATAACCCATGATCTGGGCAACGGATCAGAACACGGACAGGACAAAAGAAAACATAAATAGTGCATTTTTTCAATGTTTGTATTTTTTTGTTGACAAAACGTGTTTCAATGCCAATACAACTTTTTCTACAATACCATTTTTTTTTACCCGACACCAAATGTTACTGGCAGTGTATTGCAACAGCAGGAGCAGGCTGTTCTGAAAACATCCCCCGAGGACACCTCAATGATGGACGCTTTTGACCTCCCTCCCTCAGCGACACCTGGAGTCGAACTTTTGCTTGCATGCACAACGGCCCCAGGCCTATGGGCACTGCATCAACACACCCAAGACAATGGGCATACACACACACACACACACACCCCCAACCCACGCCTTCACGACCGCTTGATTCCCCTTTGGGGTGATGGACGGCTAGCAGCACTTCATAGCAACAGTCGACCTCCAGGGCCCCAACTCCCCCCCTCTGTTGAGAGTTGTCGTGATTATATGTAACATGTTTATGTGTGCATGGCATGGAGGTTTTTTTCCCACTCCAGACTAGGCCCACTTAGGAGCCCAGTCTAGATTGTATTTTTTTACTCATCTTCTTCCCCAGCGTTTTACCTTTTTCCCATCTTTTACGGGGCGCCTTTGGCGACCCATCAGCGTTCCTGTTCTGTAACCCTGTACACTGTTTGTTTGTCTAATTTTGAACGGGTTTGTGCTGAAAAGATAGTTTCGTTGTACTTATGCAATGACAATAAAGTCCTATCCTTTGGCTCCATAGTGGGCCATTAACGGACTACATCAATAAATCAAAGTTTACTTATACAGCCCTTAATCACAATGTCTCAAAGGGCTGCAGAAGACAGATCCCACATTAGGGCAAGAAAAAAACCTCAACCCAATGGGAACAACATTACGTGAAACCCTGGAAGGGACTGCAGATGTGTAAAAATGCTATTTTGCAATGTTAACACTTATTTTCTTTTGTCGGAGTAACCAAAAATGGTGTGAAACTCAAATTTAAAATTTGAATAATACAACTAAATTAGATTTTAAATGAACTGAGATAACTCAAAATAGATTGATCTTGGACTAAAGAAAACACAAACATAAAAAGGGACTGAAACGTTTAACCATTGTATTGTATTATATGTTATGTATATGTATGTCCATGCATTGTTTCAGACAGCAGTTCAAATTTGGTCTGTGGGTTTTTACAGGACTTAAAGGCCTACTGAAATGATTTCTTTTTTATTTAAACGGGAATAGCAGATCCATTCTATGTGTCGTACTTGATCATTTCGCGATATTGCCATATTTTTGCTGAAAGGATTTAGTAGAGAAAATCGACGATAAAGTTCGCAACTTTTGCTCGCTGATAAAAAAAAAGCCTTGCCTGTACCGGAAGTAGCGTGACGTCACAGGAGCTAGTATTCCTCACAATTCCCCATTGTTTACAATGGAGCGAGAGAGATTCGGACCGAGAAAGTGACGATTACTCCATTAATTTGAGCGAGGATGAAAGATTCGTAGATGAGGAACGTTACAGTGAAGGACTTGAGAGGCAGTGATGGACGTATCTTTTTTCGCTCTGACCGTAACTTAGGTACAAGCTGGCTCATTGGATTCCACACTCTCCTTTTTCTATTGTGGATCACGGATTTGTATTTTAAACCACCTCGGATACTATATCTTCTTGAAAATGAGAGTCAAGAACGCGAAATGGACATTCAGTGCCTTTTATCTCCACGACAATACATCGGCGAAATGCTTTAGCTATGAGCTAACGTGATAGCATCGTGCTTTAACTGCATATAGAAACAAAAAAAATAAACCCCTGACTGGAAGGATAGATAGAAAATCAACAATACTATTAAACCGTGGACATGTAAATACACGGTTAATGCTTTCCAGGCTGGCGAAGGTTAACAATGCTGTGCTAATGACGCCATTGAAGCTAACTTAGCAACTTAGCAACCAGGCCGCACAGAGCTATGCTGAAAACATTAGCTCTCCACCTACGCCAGCCAGCCCTCATCTGCTCATCAACACCAGTGCTCACCTGCGTTCCAGCGATCGGCAGAAGGACGAAGGACTTAACCCGATGCGTTTGGCGGCCCGGAGACGTAGGAAGTCAAGGTGAGGTCGGCGGCTAGCGCGTCTGCTCTCCAACAAAGTCCTCCTGGTTGTGTTGCTGTAGTCCGCTGCTAATACACCGATCCCACCTACAACTGTCTTCTTTGCAGCCTTCATTGTTCATTAAACAAATTGCAAAAGATGTCCAGAATACATAGGGACGGCGTGGCGAAGTTGGTAGAGTGGCTGTGCCAGCAATCAGAGTGTTGCTAGTTACTGGGGTTCAATTCCCACCTTCTACCTTCCTAGTCATGTCCGTTGTGTCCTTGGGCAAGACACTTCACCCTTTGCCTCTGATGGCTGCTGGTTAGCGCCTTGCATGGCAGCTCCCGCCATCAGTGTGTGAATGTGTGTGTGAATGGGTAAATGTGGAAATAGTGTCAAAGCGCTTTGAATACCTTGAAGGTAGAAAAGCGCTATACAAGTATAACCCATTTATCATTTAACATTTAATGTGGAATTATTAAATGAAAACAGAGCTTTTTGTATAGGATTCTACGGGGTACCATAACTTCCGTTACTCTGACTTCGTCACACGCATACGTCATCATACCGCAACGTTTCAGCCGGATATTTCCCGGGAAATTTTAAATGTCACTTTATAAGTTAACCCGGCCGTATTGGCAAGTGTTGCAATGTTAACATTTCATCATTGATATATAAACTATCAGACTGCGTGGTCGGTAGTAGTGGGTTTCATTAGGCTTTTAAAGGCAAACATTGATCCAGCTGTTAAACTTAGTCGCCCACAGCAAAATATTCCCTTTATTTTTCTACTACTCTGCAATTATCACTTTTGGGTGTTACACAATTACTCATGTTTCCCATACATTCA
Organism: Entelurus aequoreus; assembly: GCF_033978785.1. Lineage (NCBI taxonomy): Eukaryota > Metazoa > Chordata > Actinopteri > Syngnathiformes > Syngnathidae > Entelurus > Entelurus aequoreus. The sequence continues at coordinate 14,617,289 of NC_084755.1, forward strand.
ATTAACTTATAGCAGACCGCCAAAATGTTTTAGTTGTTATTATTTTGCAAAACAGGAAGGTTTGAGCAACAGGTTGTATTATGGGTTATACTTGTATAGCGCTTTTCTACCTTCAAGGTACTCAAAGCGCTTTGTCACTATTTCCACATTCACCCATTCACACACACATTCACACACTGATGGCGGGAACTGCCATGCAAGGCCCTAACCACGACCCATCAGGAGCAAGGGTGAAGTGTCTTGCTCAAGGACACAACGGACGTGCCGAGGTTGGTAGAAGGTGGGGATTGAACCAGGAACCCTCAGGTTGCTGGCACGGCCACTCTCCCAACGGCGCCACGCCGTCCCCAAACTAGTATTAGGGGACTAGTATTAACTAGTCAACACACACACTATATTAAGTGCAGAGAGTAGCAGACTGGCCTGGCAGTACAAAGTTTTATTCATTTTTCATATTCCAGTTTAGTGACTGTGCCTATAAGTGCAAAATAGCTGCATAATGTTAATTTTGTTGCGTTAAAACTCATTTGTTAAACGTTTGTAAAAGGTTTAAAACGATTGGGTTGTAATTTTTGTCAATTGTGTGTAAGCATTGAGCTAGTGTCATAAGAGTCAAGTGAAGGGAATTATATTTATATAGCGCTTTTCTCTATTGACTCAAAGCGCTTTACATAGTGAAACCCAATATCTAATGTACATTCAAACCAGTGTGGGTGGCACTGGGAGCAGGTGGGTAAAGTGTCTTGCCCAAAGACACAACGGAATTGACTAGGATGGCGGAAGCGGGAATCGAGCTTGGAACCCTCAAGTTGCTGGCACGGCCACTCTACCAACCGAGCTATGCCGCCCCCAAGCGTTGTCCTGTGTGGTTGTATTGCTTTTTTCAGTTTAAACCAAATGTTATTGTTGATCTAACATTCCTACATGTACAGTACAGGCCAAACCTTTGGACACGTCACCTACTTAACAAAAATAGGTGAAATAACTGCAATTGTTTTATATTCTAGTTTCTTCAAAATAGCCATCCTTTGCTCTGATTACTGCTTTGCACACTCGTGGTATTCTCTCGATGAGCTTCAATTAGGGATGTCCGATAATATCGGGCTGCCGATATTATCGGCCGATAAATGCTTTAAAATGTAATATCGGAAATTATAGGTATCGGTTTTTAAAAGTAAAATGTATGACGTTTTTAAACGCCGCTGTGTACACGGACGTAAGGAGAGGTGCAGAGAGCCAATAAACCTTTAAGGCACTTCCTTTACGTGCATGCCATCCCAGTCACATAATATGTACTGGCTTTACTCATTACGAATTAATGCAAGACATACTTGTTCAACAGCCATACAGGTCACACTGAGGGTAGCCGTACAAACAACTTTAACACTGTTACAAATATGCGCCACACTGTGAACCCACACCAAACAAGAATGACAATCCCATTTCGGGAGAACATCCGCACCGTAACACAACATAAACACAACAGAACAAATACCCAGAATCCCTTGTAGTACTAAATCTTCCGGGACGCTACAATATACACGCCCCCGCTACCCCCTACCCCCCCACCTCAACCCCATCCCACCTCAACCTCCTCATAGTCTCTCTCAGGGAGAGCATGTCCCAAATTCCAAGCTGCTGTTTGGATGGATAGATAGATAGATAGATAGATAGATAGATAGATAGATAGATAGATAGATAGATAGATAGATAGATAGATAGATAGATAGATAGATAGATAGATAGATAGATAGATAGATAGATAGATAGATAGATAGATAGATAGATAGATAGATAGTACTTTATTGATTCCTTCAGGAGAGATCGAATTTAAAAAGTAAAAAGTAAATAATGGAGGTATAAATGCAAACAGAATAGAAAAATATTACAATAATAAAAATAAAAAGCAACAATGAGAATAAAAATATAACCATAAAATAAGAATATAACAAGAGAAACTAGGCAGTAGTGACCCTGTTATGAAAAAGTGTTGCACTGTTATTGTTTTGAGGCATGTTTAAAAAAAAAAATAATGCACTTTGTGACTTCAATAATAAATATGGCAGTGCCATGTTGGCATTTTTTTTCCATAACTTGAGTTGATTTATTTTGAAAAACCTTGTTACATTGTTTAATGCATCCAGCGGGGCATCACAACAAAATTAGGCATAATAATGTGTAAACTGTATATATCGGTATCGGTAATTAAGAGTTGGACAATATCGGAATATGGGATATCGGTAAAAAAGCCATTATCGGACATCTCTAGCTTCAATGGTTTTCATTTCACAGGTATCATAGTTTATTTGCCTTCAGTGATAATCTATAACAAGGGTCACCAACGCGGTGCCCGCGGGCACCAGGTAGCCCGTAAGGACCAGATGAGTAGCCCGCTGGCCTGTTCTAAAAATAGCTCAAATAGCAGCACTTACGAGTGAGCTGCCTCTATTTTTAAAATGTTATTTATTTACTAGCAAGCTGGTCTTGCTTTGCTCGACATTTTTAATTCTAAGAGAGACAAAACTCAATTAGAATTTGAAAATCCAAGAAAATATTTTAAAGACTTGGTCTTCACTTGTTTAAATAAATTCATTAATTTTTTTACTTTGCTTCTTATAACTTTCAGAAAGACAATTTTAGAGAAAAAATACAACCTTAAAAATGATTTTAGGATTTTTAAACACATATACCTTTTTTACCTTTTAAATTCCTTCCTCTTCTTTCCTGACAATTTAAATCAATGTTCAAGTAAATTTATTTTTTTATTGTAAAGAATAATAAATACATTTTGATTTAATTCTTCATTTTAGCTTCTGTTTTTTCGACGAAGAATATTTGTGAAATATTTCTTCAAACTTATGATTAAAATTCAAAAAAAATATTCTGGCAAATCTAGAAAATCTGTAGAATCAAATTTAAATCTTATTTCAAAGTCTTTTTAATTTTGTTTTAAAAATTTTGTTCTGGAAAATCTAGAAGAAACAATGATTTGTCTTTGTTAGAAATATAGCTTGGTCCAATTTGTTATATATTCTAACAAAGTGCAGATTGGATTTTAACCTATTTAAAACATGTCATCAAAATTCTAAAATTAATCTTAATCAGGAAAAATTACTAATGATGTTCCATAAATTATTTTGTAAATTTTTTCAAAAAGATTTGAATTAGCTAGTTTTTCTCTTCTTTTTTTCGGTTGAATCTTGAATTTAATAGAGTCGAAATTTAAGATAATTACATTTTGAAACATAGTTTGTCATTTTTTTCGTGTTTTCTCCTCTTTTAAACTGTTCAATTAAGTGTAAAAATCATTAATTATAAATAATAACAGAGTTAAAGGTAAATTAAGCAAATTTGCTATTTCTGGCAATTTATTGAAGTGTGTATCAAACTGGTAGCCCTTCGCATTAATCAGTACCCAAGAAGTAGCTCTTGGTTTCAAAAAGGTTGGTGACCCCTGATCTACAATGTAAATAGTAATGAAAATAAAGAAAACCCATTGAAATGAGAAGGTATGTCCAAACTTTTGGCCTGTACTGTATGTGCACTTTGTGTATATTAATGTACTTTTCCTTTGTGTGCTTAGTTTTACAACTTCATTATGGAAGTTATCAAGAAAAAAACTTTCTTTCATCTTTAGTTTAAAGGACTGTTTGCTTATCTGCCCAATTACATTCCAACATTCAGGGAGGGCAGAGTAATACATGTAAATAAGCCGAGGGTGTACAAAGTGCAGCCTGATATAATAAGCAGCAACAATTGAAAAAAACAGCAAAATGATTTAGTCACAGTGTAACAAGAAAAATATACGTTGATACAAAAAATGATGAAGATTTGTATACCTTTGAAGCCTTTTTTCAATTACCGTATATTACCAAATAAACGCCCTTGGGCAAATAACCGCCCGTGTCCTAATAGCCGCCCGGGGTCTGACCCCCATTTTGTGAATTAACCGCCTCTTCCTAATAACCGCCTATGTCCAAATAGCCGCCCATGGGCTGTTATTTGCATAATTTAGATTAAAATGCTACTGGGGTTGTGTTTGCTGCAGTATTATTGTTTTGATGGTTTTATAGAGTACTTGGAACCATAATTTTATTTTCCTGTATGCTGCTTTATTTAAAACTTGGAGTACTGTAGCCTTTATTTTATTTAAGTGACAGTATTATTGTTCTGTTTTGATGGTGGGTTTTCTACTTGAGTACTTGGAACCATAATTGTATTTTTCCCGGTAGGCTGCTTTATTTAAAAAGTTTATTTATTTTTAGTATTGGTATTCTATTTGACAATTGTTGCACTTCTGCCATGTTGAGGCCTTGTTGATCTCTTGTCTTTTGATAGCCTACCTCATGTTGATCTCTTGTTTTTTGGTTTGTATGTTTACAATAGCTTTTACATTTAAAGTTTTTTGTACGAAAAAAAAATACTGGACAGTAACCATTGTAACCAAATAATGGCCTGGTGCAAAAATAAATAAAAGCCTTATGCAAATAACCGCCTGCTTCTTTTAAACGCCTGTCTCCAAAATCGATTTTGTGAAATAAATGCCCGGGCTACTATTTGGTAATATATGGTATGCGAATTGAACAATTACATCATATTGAGTCCCCGTCATAACCATATTGAGCCATGCTCCCGATGCCACAAAAAGAATGCAAATCTTTAGGAACCACTGAATACACACAACATTTTTATCGGACTGTCATAATCAATTGTATCTAGCAACATGCGGACAACAATTCTATTAGCACTACGATTTTTGAAGTGTGTTATGAACCTTTACAGCTTGGAGAAACTGTTTCTGGCAGCTTTTTAGTTGGTGACCCAGCATGTTTTAGAGACCTAAGAAATATTTACCATGGCCTTTGGTAAAATCGTGGAATAAAGGGGTGATTTCTCTCTCCCCAAACTCCTCGGCATGGTTGATGAGAGCCTGTCTGACAGCTTTGCTTCCAGCCAAGACCACCACTTTTTTGAGTCCGAAGTAGATGGCAAACACCGGTCCGTACCTTTTAGACAGCTAAACAAATCAGGGTTAGGTCGATGCAACACGTGCACTTAAACATTACATCAGTATGAAAAACAACAACGACACACCTTAAAAAGAGACTTATCAACCCTCTCAAGATCCAACTGATGCAGGTTACCAAGCAAGGGAAGACGTCTGGGCCCAGGAGGACGCTTATGTTCATCTTGGAAAGTCCAACTGGAGTACAAAAGATAGACGGCCAGCAAGCCTGCAAGAAGCCCCAACCAGGAGGCCAAAGCAGGAGCCTGCAGGAGCTCTTCAAACATGCTGTGTCAGGGCACGAACCTTCACAAACACACTTGCTGCACACGCTCAGTGGCTCTCTATAAAAGCTGAGGAGGATCTGTTCCTCCAATCACACTCCTGTGGGCGTGTTGACACAGTATCGTCAACAAAATAAATCTGTTCAAATAAAGAATACAAAGTTCATAGAGGCATTCAAGGTGATCAACACCTTGTAGTCACTTTGTACAACTTGACAAAAGTGCATTGTTTGGATTCTCTACAAATAAAACACTGAATAAAAATACTGGTCAAATGTAATTTCTTGAGTCTCCACCGTATTTATTTCACTAATTCCAAACTCTCGAAAATATACCCCAATATCTCAGATACTTGTAACAGATGTCACATGTCACCTGCAAACATGACGCACATGTTTTGGTCTTGTCCCCATTTGCTGGATTATTGGACAACTATTTTCAAACACTTTGCTAAAGCATTGGATTTAAACCTGACACCATGTGCAGAAATGGCTATTTTTGGGATAAGGAGAAAATTTAAGGACAGTATCGCCTTTGCATCCTTATTAGCACGTAGGAGAATTTTGCTGGAGTGAAAGTCACCATTTTGCCCCAAAGCCTCCTTATGATGTATTTAGATCTGGAGAAAATAAAGTTCAATCTTAGGGGGGCACCTGGGAAGTTTTATTCTGTTTGGGGTGGTGTGGTTGACTACATAGCTAAATTAAAGACGCTATAGGACACATGAAAAGTTCACCTTTCACAAAACAGCTTCCTTTTTTTATTTTTTTATTTATATTTATTCTGGGTGTATATTTACTATCTGCCTATGCTGAGAAGAAAGTGATGTACTAATTATTTTCCATTTGTGACTGTACTTTTAACTTATGTAGGACCTGGGGGGTGTGGGGGGGTTGTTGTTTGTGTGTATGGGGTATGTGTTGGGTTGCTGTTCTTGGAAGTGGGTGGGAAAAAAAGGGGAAAATGTGATTACTGTTCTATTGCATATTGTAATACCTGTCAAATTCAATAAAAACATTTTTTTTTTTTAAATTTAATTTCTTGAGTGGCAAAAAAACAATATTCCCTCACATTTTAATCAATGTTTATGTTGTGTACGGCGGGGTAGTAGACGGCACAGACACAAAGGGGGCGTAGTTAAGCTCTAGATTTTATTTATATATATATATATATATATATATATATATATATATATATATATATATATATATATATATATATATATATATATATATTAGGGATGTCCGATAAATGCGTTAAAATGTAATATCGGAAATTATCGGTATCGGTTTTTTTATTATCTGTATCGGTTTTGTTTTTTGTTTTTTTTATTAAATCAACATAAAAAACACAAGATACACTTACAATTAGTGCACCAACCCAAAAAACCTCCCTCCCCCCATTTCTTTCTGTTATCAATATTCTGGTTCCTACATTATATATCAATATATAACAATACAGTCTGCAAGGGATACAGTCTGTGAGCACACATGATTGTGCGTACTGCTGGTCCACTAATAGTACTAACCTTTAACAGTTAATTTTACTCATTTTCATTAATTACTAGTTTCTATGTAACTGTTTTTATATCGTTTTACTTTCTTTTTTATTCAAGAAAATGTTTTTAATTTAGTTATCTTGTTATTTTATTTTTTTTTAAAGTACCTTATCTTCACCATACATGGTTGTCCAAATTAGGCATAATAATGTGTTAATTCCACGACTGCATATATCGGTTGATATCGGTATCGGTTGATATCGGTATCGGTAATTAAAGAGTTGGACAATATCGGAATATCGGATATCGGCAAAAAGCCATTATCGGACATCCCTAATATATATATATCTCCGGGTTGCGGAGGAGACCCTGCCACAAGTGGAGGAGTTAAAGTACCTTGGAGTCTTGTTCACGAGTGAGGGAAGAGTGGATCGTGAGATCGACAGGCGGATCGGTGCGGCGTCTTCAGTAATGCGGACGCTGTGTCGATCCGTTGTGGTGAAGAAGGAGCTGAGCCGGAAGGCGAAGCTCTCAATTTACCGGTCGATCTACGTTCCCATCCTCACCTATGGTCATGAGCTTTGGGTTATGACCGAAAGGTACAAGCGACCGAAATGAGTTTCCTCCGCCGGGTGGCGGGGCTCTCCCTTAGAGATGGGGTGAGAAGCTCTGCCATCCGGGGGGAGCTCAAAGTAAAGCCGCTGCTTCTTCACATCGAGAGGAGCCAGTTGAGGTGGTTCGGGCATCTGGTCAGGATGCCACCCGAACGCCTCCCTAGGGAGGCGTTTAGGGCACGTCCGACCGGTAGGAGGCCACGGGGAAGACCCAGGACCCGTTGGGAACACTATGTCTCCCGGCTGGCCTGGGAACGCCTCGGGATCCCCCGGGAAGAGCTGGACGAAGTGGCTGGGGAGAGGGAAGTCTGGGTTTCCCTGCTTAGGCTGCTGCCCCCGCGACCCGACCTCGGATAAGCGGAAGAAGATGGATGGATATATATATATATATATATATATATATATATATATATATATATATATATATATATATATATATATATATATATATATATATATATATATATATATATATATGTATAATAACCAAACAATAATATAATAAAACTAGAGAATGGAGTGTGACGAATCCAAAGTGTGTGTGTGTGAGACTATGTGTGGAGATTTGCTGTTGTGTGTTACCGAGAAATTTGAGCGAGAGGCGGAAGTCCCGGAGGGGAAAGGCAGTCTCGAATGTCCGTGAGGCAAGCAGGAAGTCATGGGCTATAGCGGGGCGTAGGAAGTCTGTGTCCAAGCGGGAGGTTGAGATCCAAGAGGCAGTCCGGGAAGCAGAGGAACAAGGAATGACGAGACACACAGCACATCAAATTGGGGCGACAAGGAGGACACGAGACAATCAATAACACGGGGAAGAAAAACACAGAGAGCAAAGTGTGCATATAGCAGGGTTAGTCAGCTTACGGTACACGAGCGGATGGTTATCTTCTGGCGCCTGATAGCAGGTTGAGATGGCTTATGAAGGCAGGACCTATCATCAACCACAGGTGCGCAGATTGCAGGTGATTGACTGCAGCTGCCGGCTGCAGCAGGACTGACACGCGCCTGGCGCGCTCCTGGAAGTGCTCTAATCGGAGTGCACAGATGAGTGCATATTTAGAAACAATTGAACACGTTTTTAGAATTTTAGAAAATAATAAACATTGCATACCATACGTTTATATAGGCATACACCTTTTGGTATTGTGGTTTTATCTTACTCGTTAACTCAGTTAGTATAAGGCAGTGGTGTCCAAAATGTGGCTCTCTGGCCATTTGGGATCGGCAACTTTAGTTTTATTGGCCCACAGTTAAACCAAAAATTATACAGCAAAAATGTAAAACAAAGTTAAATTTAATGGAAAAAAAGCAGTTATTTTAAAAGTTAAAGTACCAATGACTGTCACACACACTCTAGGTGTGGCGAAATTATTCTCTGCATTTGACCCATCACCCTTGATCACCCCCCCCCCTGGGAGGTGAGGGGAGCAGTGAGCAGCAGCAGTGGCCGTGGCCGGGAATCGTTTTTGGTGATTTAACTCCCAATTCCAACCTGACTGTCAAGCAGGGAGGTAATGGGTCCCCTCTAAGTCAGTTTACGTGGCCTACCACTTTCTATGCTGAGTTGCTGTTGTTCCCAAACTCTTCCATTTTCTTATAATAAAGCCGACAGTTGACTTTGGAATATTTAGGAGCGAGGAAATTTCAGGACTGGATTTGTTGCACAGGTGGCATCCTATGACAGTTCCACGCTGGAAATCACTGAGATCCTGAGAGCGGCCCATTTTTTCACAAATGTTTGTAGAAACAGTCTCCATGCCTAAGTGCTTGATTTTATACACCTGTGGCCGGGCCAAGTGATTAGGACACCTGGTTCTGATCATTTGGATGGGTGGTGAAATACTTTTGGGCAATATAGTGGTATCTATTTGAGATGACATGATTAATACAATCAATGTCCAATGTTTCTTCTCATATTGCATATTGTTACTCACAGAGAGTAACGTTTTACATAATGCATGTGTGATGTACGTTTGTATAATGTGGTATATAAGCTCAATGACCTCTGTGAGTTAATTCTTATCACCTCTTCCACACATACACATAACAGGAGAAGAAAAAATTGGCTAAAGAGCACATAAACTCAAAGGCACAAGCTAAAGTATAACGTGTAAAGGCCCAAATATCTGGAATGAACTTGACAGTCCAATCACACAATCTACTTCATTGAGAAAATGTAAAAAAAAACTTTTGAAACATGAATTATTGCAATATTATACCTAGAGTTGCAAGGGCATGGAGAGTTTCCGGAAATTTACCACGGGAAGTTAAGCTCGGGAAGTTTGGAAATATTGGCCTTTTTTTGATCATTCAAACTTGGACACCGTCCATGGGAATTAATGGGAATATATGGGAATTACAATAATTATATATTATTGGGCACTTGTCTATATGCTGCTGCATCTTTGTGGCATGTTTGACATAGCTCTTTGCACAGTATTTGCAAATGCGCACAACCTTTCCGCCTACATTGGTTGGGGTGAAATGTCTCCACACATCAGATGGTGTACGTGGCATTGTTCTGTTTGTATTTATTCATTCTTGTAAAACACTAATACAATGCCACTCACAGATATAAATAGTCAGCTAAACAATTGGAGTAGTCTTTAAAAATATTTTACTGATAGACAAATTAATAGAAATAGCCTAGATGAATAAATGAACACTCAATCAGCATGCTAAATCAAACTATAACCTACATTCTTGGATGACAACAGAATGGCTAGCAGAACAGAAGGCAGAGGAAACTACACGTTTTAATTTAGTATTTGCTAGTTGGACTTTACAGTTCACAAAAAAGGTAAATTCGGATCTCTAACATTGTTAGCATAAATTAATGGGATTTAACATAGAGAAAATTAGCATCACGGCTAACGGAGAAATATTTTCGGTTCATTATGAGACTGTAGTGGTACATAAACCTAGCTGGCTAGAGATATTGGCCCCAAAATCATTTAACAAGTACAGGAACAGCTAGCTAGCTTGAGTGGAAGTCTGCTGGAGTAGTCTACAGTCATACAGTAACAAGCACCTCTATTAAACTTAAATACCATAGATCAAATATATTTACCCCAGTAATATCATCAAAAACTTACCTGACTAGATGAAGTCCTTGGGCTCAAATACTAGTGTGGCCTCAATAGCCCTGCTGTAATGTGTAGCATCAGGGGCGTCACTAGCTTTTAAGGACAGGGGGGCAACCGGTCAGCTCGTTCCTACTTCCTACGTGTTCGTACAGATTCAGTTTGATTTCTGCGCTACATTTTCACCGATTTCATCCGAATTATGGCTGATTTGCTATCCAATGAAGTTGTGCATTTGGATAAGAGTCCAAGAAACGTTACCGAGAGAAGTTTAACCTTGTTGGCACAACGGATCCGTACCTTTTACCGAGAAGCATATGCTAAAATCACCTGAGCATTTTGCAACAGCCGACCTGCCTGATCTCTCATATCCAGACATTTGTAATTACCTCGTCGATTCACCATCTCCGTACACTGGAAAGGACCTTAAGGCATACAAGAGTCTGGATGCCTACAAGTGTTTTACAGCAGGTTTGTGCATGATGGGCTGATATGGCAGATTCCAAACAAGAATCGATTTCTTCTCATGACCAAGGTAAGGAAAAAGCACACACAGAAGAGCCTACTGTCTGTTTACAAATCCGCGTGGCAGTAACAGTGTGATTGTGAAAAAACTACTGAAGTGATTTTAATGAAAACTCACTGTTAGGATCCGCTGCTCGGATCAGTTTGTTTACAGTTTAGTGTCACGTGTTTGTTTGTTTCTGTTGCCATGACGGCAGATTATGCTCAGCTGCCTCTGGTTAGTGTTCGAGACGCTCACCTGTTGTCCGGGCACTAATCAGAGGGCTATTTAGTCTTCGCCCGGGCAGCACTCTGCCTGGCTTCCTAATTTGCTTTCACGCAACAGCTAACGACCACCTTGTTTCCTGCTAGCTCTCATGCTATATTATTTTGCTTACTAGCTCCCACGCTAGTCGTTTTTGTTTTTTTCTGTCTGATTTATTTGTGGAAATAAATCATTTTCCTACCTGCAAGCTGTGTCCGAGCCGTCTGCATCCTTGGGAGAACACCTCGCACCACGATGCGACCCGGTCGTCACAGTAGGAAGCCAGCAATAAGAAGTTCTCCCGCAACGAGCACGTCGGAGGAGATGGACGAAGGTGCGTGGATGGTGTTGCGAGCAATGGAGGCGGAGACTCTCCGTTATTCCCCCTCGGAGCGCCAGGACCTGATATGGGGTCCTAACGGAAAGTTGGTCCCAATCCACTCCGTTTGGCCCGAGGACATCGCCACACCTCCGCACCACCGGACGCGTCAGCGAAGACGGAAGCCGCCAACGAGGTCTTCACTTCGCTGCCAAGACGCGCCACTCCCACAGACTCCTCCACCGGTACACAGCAAGCTACATTCAGCCCAAGATTCCCCTCTTCAAAGGTCTGTTAATCCCATCAACTACCTTACCGAAGATTGTTATGACTGGCCTGTCAATCACTGGGACTGCAGCTATGACGTCATTCCGTCGGCACCCCCTGATGACACGCCGCTTGATGACGTTGTCCCGTCCATTTTGGATGACGTCATAGACAAAGACTTTTTTAGACATTATGTCAATTCTTCCTGCCAGCCATTTTCAAGTGACTTTAATTCTAAGATTAAGCTTTATCAGGACATTTTTTTAAGGACTAAATCTAGTCAGTCCCAGTCTCAAGTGGGGGGTGACAGACATTTTGGACAATTTAGAGGAGAGGATTCGGCCCTCCCCCTGGCCTCCCTCCACCCACCCTTGAAGACGGTTCCAATCTGCAAGAAGCGCGTCTGGGATCCGCTTTTTGAGGGGGGGGCTAGTACTGGGAGCTGTGCGAGTGGGGTGGCACAACGGCGTGCTAAGCCGCAACCTCCTGCTCGGCCACCGCCACCTGTCCTGCGGCGGGCTAAGCCACAACTTCCTGCCCGGCCGCCACCACCGGTTTTTCGGCCTGCTAAGCCGCAACCGCCGGCTAGGCCACCTGCACCTCGACTGGTTCTCACACCAGTACCTGCACCTCGACTGGTTCTCACACCAGTACCTGCACCTCGGCTGGTTCCCACACCAGTACCTGCACCTCGGCTGGTTCCCACACCAGTACCGGCACCTCGGCTGGTTCTCGCACCAGTACCTGCTCCACGGCTGGTTCTCGCACCAGTACCTGCACCACGACTGGTTCTCGCACCAGTACCTGCACCACGACTGGTTCTCGCACCAGTACCTGCACCACGACTGGTTCTCGCACCAGTACCTGCACCACGACTGGTTCTCGCACCAGTACCTGCACCACGACTGGTTCTCGCACCAGCACCTGCACCACGACTGGTTCTCGCACCAGCACCTGCACCACGGCTGGTTCTCGCACCAGCACCTGTACCACGACTGGTTCTCGCACCAGCACCGGCTGCCACGACAGCGACTACGGCTGCCACGACAGCGACTACGGCTGCCACGACAGCGACTCCGGCTGCCACGACAGCGACTCCGGCTGCCACGACAGCGACTCCGGCTGCCACGACAGCGACTCCGGCTGCCACGACAGCGACTCCGGCTGCCACGACAGCGACTCCGGCTGCCACGACAGCGACTCCGGCTGCCACGACAGCGACTCCGGCTGCCACGACAGCGACTCCGGCTGCCACGACAGCGACTCCTGCTGCCACGACAGCGACTCCTGCTGCCACGACAGCGACTCCTGCTGCCACGACAGCGACTCCTGCTGCCACGACAGCGACTCCTGCTGCCACGACAGCGACTCCCGCTGCCACGACAGCGACTCCCACCGCTTCCACGGCGACATCTCAGGGACCTCGAGTGGTCCGGCGGCGCAAGCGGAAAGCAGGTCCCCGCATGCAGGCCTCGAGGACTCAGAGGCTGCTGAGATTCTGGCGCCACTCACGCCCACCTTCTCGGCGGCCACGAATGTGGCCTTACCGTGGTCGCCCGCCTCGCCCGCCTCGCCCGCCTCGCCAGCGGCGGCGGCGTTCCATTCGCCGCCGCCACCTGACCCTTCCCCGGTGGATTCGGGGACACGTGGCCTGGCGACCCACCACCAAGTCACCCCCCCGCCCGCCCTTGACTCGTGAACTATTGCTTGTTTTTTTTGGGTTCCAGTTGTTTTTTTTGTTTTCTAGGGACATCTGGAATCTGTCCTTTTAGGGGGGGGTACTGTTAGGATCCGCTGCTCGGATCAGTTTGTTTACAGTTTAGTGTCACGTGTTTGTTTGTTTCTGTTGCCATGACGGCAGATTATGCTCAGCTGCCTCTGGTTAGTGTTCGAGACGCTCACCTGTTGTCCGGGCACTAATCAGAGGGCTATTTAGTCTTCGCCCGGGCAGCACTCTGCCTGGCTTCCTAATTTGCTTTCACGCAACAGCTAACGACCACCTTGTTTCCTGCTAGCTCTCATGCTATATTATTTTGCTTACTAGCTCCCACGCTAGTCTGATTTATTTGTGGAAATAAATCATTTTCCTACCTGCAAGCTGTGTCCGAGCCGTCTGCATCCTTGGGAGAACACCTCGCACCACGATGCGACCCGGTCGTTACACTCACATTGTTAAGCTTTTTTTTATTTATTACAAAAGGCGTCCTGTTCAAAAATGCTTTTAATTAAAAAACTGTTTCACAAACTTCATATTGAAATTTTCCAATTTTTCTCTATGCATTACATAATTTCAAAAAACTACTATAAACTTTGTGAAACAGTTTTTTAATTAAGCATATTTGAACAGGAGGCTTTTTGTAATAAAAGATTAGCCTGAAAATTTATCATATTCAGTTTAAGGATGTGACCAAACAATATTATAAAAAAATTCTATCAAAAATTGCTTTGTAAAAAACTTTCTAGGAGCTTCATATTGAAATCTGAGAAATTAATTCCTACAATAAAACAACATTACATAATTTCCAACTATTCAGTATAGAGCTTATGAAACAGTTTCTACAAAAATAATTTTTAGAATTCATGCTTGATAATTCATTTTGGTTTCTTGCTCAAAATGAACCAGGTTTAAATTTTCAGGCTAATTTAATGAATGATTCATGAGGAAATTTACCAAATGCCAGGTAAAATATGCATAAATGGACAGTAAGAGGTCTAGCCTTGTATATTATATCCAAATTAGGGACTGATAATAATATAAGGTATGTCATATTATCTGTTTCAGGTAAAACACTCAACGGATGAATGATCCTCCCCTCAGACCTTGGGTAGCAATAGCGAAAGATGGTCAGATCCTGTGCTGCCACTGTACCTGCATGGCTGGATTGGGTGAAACATGTTCACATTCAGCAGCATCCCTGTTCGCCCTGGAGACATTAATACGTATGAAGACAGCCACTCCATGCACATCACTACCTTGTCAGTGGCTGAAACCATCAGCATCGCACATAGAATATGCTGAAGGATGCAATATCGATTTTGCCCGTCCAGCCCAGAAACGAAAGTCAGAAGTTTCAACTCTTGAGGAAAGTGCTGTGAGAAAACTGCTGAATGTTCCTCCACCAACTGAAGAGCAGAAAGCTGCCTTTTACAAGGCTTTGTCTGAATGCGGTGGAAGACCAGCAATTTTGAGCATTGTCCCTGACTATGCTGACAACTTTGTGCCAAGGGCAGTGAAGTGTAAGTGCGCATGACACTTGTACAATTTTATCTAATGTTGTGAAACCACTGTCATCAGATGACAATAAAGAGATGGGTATGATATTTTCCATCATGGTATACTTTTGTCTTGCGAGTCCAATAACTCTCTCTACATGGATACGGACAGCAGCTAATCCTCTGGTGTCCTCAACATCTAGTGGATTAAGCTGCCTTCTTTTCGAATCTCAGCGTGCACCACATCTTCACCAGCGGGTAGTTGATCATTTTCACAAGGGACAGGCTGGGAAATATTGACAAGTGCTGCTGCTGCTGCCAATGCCCTCTCGCGGTCTCTCTTACGCTGCTTGAGATTTTGTCTTCTCTCAAAGATCTTCATTGAACATTTGAGTTTTCGTTTGTGAGGTGACTGGGTATGCTCAAATATACTTGGCACATAGTCTGGGGATAGTGGATCTTCGCTTTTTGCACCTGAAACAATTAAACATTTACATTATTCATAATGACTGCCATAAATAATTAAGCACGTTGTTGATGGGGATGTACCCAGTTCAATTTGTTTTGTAATGGCATTTCATAAATTGACATATTAAAAAACTGAATAGAGTGAAATCATTCAGATACCTGTCTGTTTAAGTTGCTACCGTTTTTATTTTTTTCTTATTTTTTCATGATGCCTCATCTGATTGGCTTGAAAACTTTACCAATAAAAATTTTAACCTTGTGCCAATGGCTTGAAAACTTTACCAATGTAGATTTTACCTTGTGCCAAATGAAGTAACAAAAAGCCTCTTGTTCAAAAATGCTTCATTAGAAAAAAATTGTTTCACAAGGTCCATCATAATTTTTTTTGAAATTTCCTAATGCATTCACTCATGATAATTAATTGTTCAATTCCAATATGAAGCTCAACATTTACATTGATAAAGTTTTCAAGCCAATCAGATGAGGCATCATGAAAAAATAAAAACGGTACCTAGCATCACACAGACAGAGGCGGGGGTGGGGGGCAACTGAAGAAATCATCCCATTCCCTGCCTTGCAGCTCTTGCTGCCTTTCTAAAAATGCACCCAGCATTTTCAACAATCATATTTGTATCATCCCATATTGTATTATTTCACATTTTGTGAAACAAATCAGGGGTGAATAGTTTGTTTACATACCTGATATGAAGTGTTCATTGCATATCGTAGGTTTCCATCGTTCACGACAAATCGCCGCGATCCGAAGCTAAGATTTGGTTTATCGCCTCGTCTATTGCTACATCCAACAGCACAGCAGGTTTCCGGCATTTCCAAGCTCAAATTGCAGCAGATCAAACAAGAAAGTGTGTGTGAGTCGTTGACCGGCAGTGAACTGGTGACCGGCAAGATGGCCGCCAAGCTAATGTCACGTGGCTGATGACGTCAGCTGCAAAGCCTCTTATAGAGGAAGATCTTTGCTCCTTCTCAACTCTGTGGTAATATTCTTTTCACAAAATACAACCAATAGTACGTTAATGTTAAATCTTACTTGTGAAAAGTAATCCCCCGATTTCTATTTTCAACCGTCCGCTCATTTGAGCAGGAA
Source organism: Entelurus aequoreus (assembly GCF_033978785.1). Taxonomy (NCBI): domain Eukaryota; kingdom Metazoa; phylum Chordata; class Actinopteri; order Syngnathiformes; family Syngnathidae; genus Entelurus; species Entelurus aequoreus. The sequence continues at coordinate 14,633,911 of NC_084755.1, forward strand.
AACGCTGAACACCAGCCCGGCATCTTTGTTTTCTACCTGTCAACTGTCAGTTTAGGCTGCTCGTCGGCTCCTCATCACCACTTCAAGATGGCAGCCGAATTTCTCGCGTCACAGCAGCCAATGCTTGATTGATTGATTGAAACTTTTATTAGTAGATTGCACAGTACAGTACATATTCCGTACAAGTGACCACTAAATGGCAGAGGTGTGGACTCGAGTCACATGACTTGGACTCGAGTCAGACTCGAGTCATGAATTTGATGACTTTAGACTCGACTTGACAAAATGTAAAGAGATTTGCAACTCGACTTAGACTTTAACATCAATGACTTGTGACTTCACTTGGACTTGAGCCTTTTGACTTGACATGACTTGCTACTTTCCCCAAAACCTAAAGTTTAAAAAGTTATTTGGGAGCGCTCCGTAGCTTTAATTTTGTACGTGTCTGTCTATCAGCGTGTGTGCTGCGTGTCAGCGTGTGTGCTGTCAGTACAACAGCCAATCAAATTAGATCTACATTGTTTTCATCACACAGCATTCAGCCAATCAAATTGCAGGACAACCAATGAACAAGAGTTGTCAAACAACGCGCCAGTGAGAAAGATTTATACCAAAGTTGGTTTCGTTCGGGTATAAAAACTACGACTTGGTCAACAAAAAACGAATTGCCGTATGCAAATCACGCAGTTCGAATATTACAGACGGAGACGCAACAACTTCCAACTTCGTTCGACATTTGAAGTTGCACAAAGAAGGGTAAGTTTTGAATGTAAGCTAACGTTTATTGGCTAAGTAACATGACTTTTATTTGCTGTGTAGTTAAATCGTGAGGCTGTAAACTCACTGCTAACGTCATAACCATAGACATCTTATAAGTAGACGCAGCATCGAGCGCTACTGCTTACTGGCGCAGACGAGACGCGGGGCCGCCATCTTGGAGTGGTGATCCGCTCCACTCAGTGCAATTCATTTGGCAGGAGCAATGAACTGTCAGCGCATTTAATTCATTTTACCTCACTGAATACCACTCATTTTCACGCGCTTTTTTGTCATACGTGTAGCTATGATAACGGACACATGTTTTATTATTCATAGTTTGCTTAACAGTAATAGAATATTCTTATATGCTATAAGCATAGGTGGATTAATGACCGGGCCTACCGGGCCCAGGCCCAGGGGGCCAGAGGCCCCAAGGGGCCAGGCCAACTTGGCCCCGCGGCCGCGACCCAAGCAAAACTACTTTTGCAAAAATAATAATCTTAAGCCCCAAGGGGCCAGGCCAACTTGGCCCCGCGGCCATGATCCATAGAGGGTAAGAGGCCCCAAGGGGCCAGGTCAACTTGGCCCCGCAGCCGCGACCCACAGAGGGCCAGAGGCCCCAAGGGGCCAGGCCAACATGGCCCCGCGGCCATGATCCATAGACGGTCAGAGGCCCCAAGGGGCCAGGCCAACTTGGCCCCGCGGCCACGATCCATAGAGGGTCAGAGGCCCCAGGGGGCCAGGTCAACTTGGCCCCGCGGCCACGATCCATAGACGGTCAGAGGCCCCAAGGGGCCAGGCCAACTTGGCCCCGCGGCCACGACCCACAGAAGGCCAGAGGCCCCAAAGGGCCAGGCCAACTTGGCCCCGCGGCCGCGAGCCACAGAAGGCCAGAGGCCCCAAGGGGCCAGGTCAACTTGGCCCCGCGGCCACGATCCATAGAGGGTAAGAGGCCCCAAGGGGCCAGGTCAACTTGGCCCTGCGGCCGCGACCCACAGAGGGCCTGAGGTCCTAAGGGGTCAGGCCAACTTGGCCCCGCGGCCATGATCCATAGAGGGCCAGAGGCCCCGAGGGGTCAGGCCAACTTGGCCCCGATCCATAGAGGGTCAGAGGCCCCAAGGGGCCAGGCCAACTTGGCCCCGCGGCCACGACCCACAGAGGCCCCAAGGGGCCAGGCAAAATTGGCCCCGCGGCCATGATCCACAGAGGGCCAGAGGCTCTCAATCATTATTATCAAAGCTAATTCTCAAATTGGATGGATCACACAACCTCACTCACATATTCTTTATCAATTATTAAAGGTTGTTTCTGAATTTTGATCACAGAACTTAATGCAAATATTCTTGATTGATTGACAAAGCTCATTCTCAAATTTTGATTACACAACCTTACTCTGACAAATTATCATTATCAAAAAGCTCTATCTCGAATTTGGATCACAGAATCTCACTCAAGTATTCTTAGCTGTGCCCCTCCCCCATCGAGTCTTTCATAAACCGGTCTGTTCTTTTAGAATCTCCTCATTTGGTATTTTGAACTCGTGAGAGACTGCTCAAAATTTGGTTTCCTTTCCCTCAGTTCAGACTCAGAGATAATTTGAAATCATTCAACAAGAAGTTTAACGCGCGCACACACACACACACACACACTTGAGTTGAGCATTACTTGGAAATTCTTATATTTTCCATTTTGCTGTTATTATCAGCATCTTCCCATTTTGTCCTTTTCTTTCGAGAAAGTTTACAGTCTGACATTTGTCACTGCTGTCAGTTAATAACTTTTTGGTCTTTGACCCATTTTGTCATTTTCTCGATTCGATCGTCACTGACCACTCTCTCCTGTCTGGCAGACATCGTTGCTGCCATCATAGCTAGCAAGCTGCCTGCAGCGGGTCATCCCTATGTTCCCCGTCCCTATGTTACCCGGGTCCTATGTTCCCCTCTACCGGGGAACTAAGGACCCTTTTTAAAAAAAAGTGTTGTATGTTCCCCGCTGCGGGGAACGTACAACACTTTTTCCAGAAAAGGGTTCTATGTTCCCCGCTGCTTCCAATGCGCGACTAAGTAAGACGCACGCAGACACTCATGACAGAGACGCGTTTAAGTTGTCGAAGGAAGGAAGTTCGCGTTTGAGTTGCTCTATCTGCTGCCGCACGCCCTGTGACAGGTTAGGTTTAGGGATGGTTTTGGTCAGGGCACAATTTCGCCAAAAAAGTGCTCCACAACGCCCTGTGACAGGTTAGGTTTAGGGATAGTTTTGGTCAGGGCACAATTTCGCCAAAAAAAAGTGCTCCACAACGCCCTGTGACAGGTTAGGTTTAGGGATGGTTTTGGTCAGGGCACAATTTCGCAATTTCGCCAGATACAATGCAGGGAACATAGGACCCTTTTTTAGAAAAAGGGTCCTAAGTTCCCCGGTCGCATACAAAGACCCAGGAACAACCGGGGAACATAGGACCCGGGGAACATAGGACCCGGGGAACATAGGCACGCTCCCGCCTGCAGATAGCAACATTTTGGTGTCCTTTGGGAAAATATTTAGAAAGAAGACAAAAGTACACACAGTTGTACAACTATTATCTTTATGATCTTTTTTTTGTTAGTTTCTCTGTTACTGTGTGTGGCCAATTAAGCGACTTTTGGCCATACCTGGCTGGTGACATTTAGCGACTTTCTGGTTGATGTTAAGATTAATAATAGCAACAGTTCTCTTCATCTTAATGCAATTTATTGTGTCTGTCTCTCCACATTTTGCCATTAGGTACTTTGAGCTCTTGTTGGTCAGTCACTCTAAGGTACATTGTTGCTGCCATCATAGCTAGCAAGCTGCCTGCAGATAGCGACATTTTGGTGTCCTTTGAGAAATATTAAGAAAGAAGACAAAAGTACAAGACATTGTACGATTACTATCTTTTTAAAATTATTTGTTTCACTGTGTGATTGACCGACTTTGCCGCTAGATTTCGCGTCTTTTGGCCATACCTGGCTAGCGACTAAAAACATCATTTAGCGACTTTTTGGTTGTGAAGATAAGTGGTAAAAGCAGATCTTCCTGTTGGTCTTCCCACATTTTGCCATTTGGTACTTTGCACTCTTCTTGGTCACTCCAAGGCATTTGTCCCTGCCTTCAGCTAGTCACTTGGCTCTTTTGGAATATATTTCACTGTAATTGGCTCTCTCTCTCTCTTTCTCCTCAGTACAAATCAGCCTGTTCCCTTGCCATTCATCACTGACCACTCTGCTCTCCTGTCTGTCAGACATTATTGCTGCTTGCAGATAGCTTGGGGTCCTTAGAGAAAATATCAGAAGAGAAAAGTACACAATTATCTTAATTATCTTTTTTATTCAGTCAGTCCTTCAGTGAGTCCCAGTGTGTTGGCGATTAAGCAACGTTGGCATTCAATTAGCGACTTTTGGCCATACATGGCTGGCGACTCAAAAAACTAGAAAAAAGTACAAAAAGTTGTACAATTAATATCTTTATTATCCTTAATTCCCCTGAATCCTAGAGTGTGTTGCAATTAAGCAACTTTGCTGCTAGGTTTAGCGACTCTTGTTTTGGGCATACCTGGCTAGCGACTACAAACATTATTCAGCAACTTTTTGGCTGTTAAGATTAACGTTAATAAATTAAATCCTAATACAATTTATTGTGTTGGTCTCGCCATCTTGCTATTAGGTACTTTGAATTCTTGTTGGTCTCTGCTAAGGTATCTGGCTGTTGTCTTTGCCTTCAGTTAGTCACTTGGCTCTGGAATATATTTAACTGTACTTGGCTCTCTCTTTCTCCTCAGTACAAATCAGTCTGTTCCCTTGCCATTTAGACATTTTCTTGATTGGATCATCACTGACCACTCTGCTCTCCTGCTGTCTATCAGACATTGTTGCTCCCATCATAGCTAGCAAGCTGCCTTGGTGTCCTTTGTGAAAATATTTAGATAGAAGACTAAAGTGCACAAAGGTGTACAATTATTATCTTTTCAAAATATTTGTTTCACTGTCAGTGTGATTGACCGACTTTGCCGCTAGATTTCGCGTCTTTTGGCCATACCTGGCTAGCGACTGAAAACATCATTTAGCAACTTTTTGGTTGTAAAGATAAGAGGTAAAAGCAGATCTGCCTGTTGGTCTTTCCACATTTTGCCATTTGGTACTTTGCACTCTTGTTGGTCACTCCAAGGCATTTGTCCCTGCCTTCAGCTAGTCACTTGGCTCTTTTGGAATATATTTCACTGTAATTGGCTCTCTCTCTCTTTCTCCTCAGTACAAATCAGTCTGTTCCCTTGCCATTTAGACATTTTCTTGATTCGATCATCACTGACCACTCTGCTCTCCTGCTGTCTATCAGACGAATCAGTTGATTCTATGCTCTCAATTGTCTATGCTAGTAAGCTGTTATTCTCTGCTTTGGAGTGTTGATGCTGGGTTGCTAGTTTTCTAAATCACCTCACACACTTGAAGGAAGCAGCACCGATCATAAACACACAAACAAACTCACACACACACACACACACACACACACACACACACACATAGTTGGTTTATCTGTTGTGATAGGCAAAGAGCCAATGTGCAAAGAAAGAAGGGAAATATGGATCATAAACGTTTAAGTGGAGGAGCTAGAAAAAAAATTCAGCAAGAAAAGAAAAAAAAGGAATCAGTTTTACTTGAGAGTGTTCCAAATATCTCCAGCTTCTTCAGTACAAAGACATCTGCTGAAAGCAATTCTATAAATGCTACTGCAAATTCAGCTAAGGTTAGCAATGCACCTGAGCTAGCATGTAGCTCCCAAGATCCTGAGACCACTACAAGTGTAGACACTGAACCAAATGCTTCTGATGCTTATGATTCAACCAATTCAGCAGTAGCCAGTTGCTCGGATGAATGTGAGGTCACTGCACCTCTGGACAGCATAGAAAATGAGCTGAATCTTTCTTCAACACCATCTACAGTGACAACTCTACCTAGTGATCCCGCTAAATGGGCTGAGACCCTCACTGAGTCAATGAAGGAAGTTCTTATTCAAAGAGGTGCAAAATCATTTCACAACCGTCACAGCCATTATCCAGCTTCTGTGAGGAACAGTGGGCTAGGAGGCAAAACCCGATGCCTAAACAATGAACATTTTACTTCACACTTGCCCAATGGACAACGAGTACAAAGAGAGTGGCTGATGTACTCTCCCTCTACTGGTAATGTTTACTGCTTTGCATGCAAACTGTTTTCCCCAAAAACGCATTCTTTTGTGACAGGCTATTGTGATTGGAAACACTCAGAAAGATTTGGTGAACATGAGCGAAGTGCTGAGCACATAACCTGCATGCAAGCAGTCTTGAACCGCGCCAAAGGTGCCACAGTTGATGCAGACCTGTTCAAACAGTTTCAGGCAGAGAGCAGCTATTGGAGGCAGGTGTTACAAAGAGTTGTTGCAGTCATTAAATTCCTTGCAGAAAGGGGCCTTGCATTTAGGGGTAAAAATGAATGGTTAGGGTCTCCTCTCAATGGGAACTACCTTGGTATTCTGGAGGTCCTGGCTGAATTTGATCCCTTTCTAAAGGATCACATCAGAAAGTTTGGGCAGATGGGTCGAGGTAATACCTCATATCTGTCCTCCACCATTTGTGAGGAATTCATTGAATTGATGGGTGCAAAAACCAAACAGGCTATAGCAGATGAACTGCAAGCAAGCAAATACTACTCTATCATTGTGGATTCAACCCCAGATTTATCTCATGTGGACCAATTGACATTCATATTCCGTTTTGTTAGCAAAGAGGGCAGTGTTGTTGAACGCTTTGTGGGTTTTGAGCCCATTACTAGCCATACAGGTGAAAGTTTGGCTAACTGTGTCATGTCTGTGTTGGAAAATCTAGGGTTAGAGCTGTCAAATTGCAGGGGGCAGGCTTATGATAATGCCAGCAACATGTCAGGGAGGTATAATGGGTTGCAGGCTCACTTAAAGAAAAGCAACCCATTAATACACTATATTCCATGTGCAGCTCACTCTTTGAATTTGGTGGGAGTGAACAGCATTGACAGATGTGGAAATGAAGTCTCTAAGTATTTTGACTTGATTCAGTCTATTTACAACTTCACAACTGCATCCACACACCGATGGGACAGGGTATTTGGCAATTCCAACATAGATCTCACACTTAAAGCTTTATCCAACACGCGTTGGAGTTGCCGTGCAGAATCTACCAAAGCACTGTGGCAGAACTACAGTAAAATAAAAGCAGCACTACAGGTTATTTCCACTGATGACACAGAGAAACGAGACACACGAACTGAAGCTGACAGTCTAGTGCGGAAGCTGGATTCACTTGAGATGGCCTTCATGGCAGGCTTTTGGGACACTGTTCTGTCCAGATTTCAGGCCACAAGTCTGCAACTTCAAAAAGCAGACATGGACCTTGGTACAGCAGTTAGATTGCTGGAATCTCTGCGCACCTTTGTTCTCTCCCAAAGAGATCTATTTGATCATTTTGAGCAGAAAGCCTTAAACATGTTGGGTGGCACCCCATCTTACAGGGCTGAACGGACGAGGAAACGTAAAAAGTTTGCTGATGAATCAGCATCCCCAGATGTTGTGCTTGAGGGAAGGCAACTGTTTCAAATAGAGACATTTATTGCCTCTATTGATCAACTGAGTTCAAGCCTTAATCACCGTCTGGAGGCCTACAAACATCTGAACAATTTGTTCAGTGTCCTTTTCTCTTTGGATACAGAGTCCAATGCTTCAGTCCTTCACAAGGCCAAGATTCTCACTGAATCATACCCATCTGACCTCAATGAAAGTCTTGGACAGGAGCTTATACAGTTCAAATCTTTTATACAGCTCAACAACACTGATGAGGAGAGGACCCCTTCAGGACTGCTCAAAACAATAATACATTTTGGACTACAGCCTACGTTTCCTAATACATACATTGCGCTACAGATTTTTCTCACTCTACCGGTCAGTAACTGTGAGGGAGAACGCTCATTCTCTCTTTTGTCAAGAGTAAAAAATGAGCTGCGCACAAGAATGACTCAGAAAAGATTAAATGCGTTATCTCTAATGGCAATTGAGAGTGAGCTGACAAGAGAGTTGGACTTCAATGATGTGGTGGATGATTTTGCAAAATTGAAAGCACGAAAGAAACCCCTTGCTTAAAGGTGCACTGTGTAAGATTTTTAGGTTATTTCCAGAATTCACCCATTCACTAATGTTAGGCTACCTGTTTTCATGAATACTTACCACCACCATAAAATTCTAAGTATCCATTATGACTTGGAGAATTGCACTTTTGCCATTTCTGGGAAGTGTCACCTGGATTGTGAAGATAGGATTGACTTTAGGCAGAAGCTTGGTGCTTTCTCTGGCAAACTGAACCTCAAGCTTCATTCTCTGCAGCTTTGCATTCTTGTGCAGACTTTCATCCACAAGGAACTTTTCAACTTCCCCACTATCGTGAAGGGGCCATCAAAAGATTTCAGTGTGTCCAGCATGTCTAGTCTCCTTTCTTTGAGCCATCTCTTGTTTCTCATCTGCCCTACTCTCGAATGTTGCCTTCATGAATTTACTCCAGTTGAGTTCAACCTCCCTTTTTGCTTGTGCTGCTGCCTTGAAACCTCTGAAGCTCCTGGCTCTTCTGTAAAATTATTGACCTATTGACTGCGTTCAGTGTGCCCAACTTCTTCAGTTTGTAGTCCACCTTGCCACATTGTCTCTCCATCCCAATGTTGTGCACAGGGGTGCCATCAATGTTACTAGCCTGTTCACTGACAGGGTCCATTGGGAAGGTCTCCTCATCCATCCTCTGCCTGGCCAGGACAGTCTTCAGATGGGGCAGCATGAGATCTGTCAGCTGCTTCACTTCATCCAAGTATTCGGCAGCCACGTCTGACACTGAGTTCAGGACATGTCCAGTGCCTGTCCAGCCACTATAGCATTCTTGGAAATGGGCTATCTTGACCTGCATGCAGCCCTTGTACCATGAACTGGCCTACACCTTTCTTTGTGGTGCTCTCCGATGCATGTTATCATTTTACCTTTCTCCTTCTCCTCAAGCTTAACCACAAATAGATACAGACTTTGAGCCTCAATTTGCTGCACAGCTGCCGTTATGCCAAAGTGTTTTCCTAAGATATTATTTTATTTTTAATGATAGAAGGGAGGAAAAGGGGGCAAAAATCATGTCCGATTTAGTTTTTTGGGTGGGGTGGGGGGTTTATTTCATGATAGCTACCAACTTCCAATACATAATATCTCTCAAATGACCCAATGCACCATCACTGAAGTGGGCGTAATCATTTTCCAAAATGTTTATTTTTAGGCCATTTATCCCCTCCCCCTGTGTCTGTGTGAAACCTGTGCTTGTCAGTGTCTGTGTGGTATACCTAATAGTGTGTGTGCAGTATGTGCACTCTTCTGTACAGTACAGTGTGCATGTCTGTTCACAGTATACAGTATTTCTTGCATAGTGCGTGCGTGTGTGTGCGCCCACACGTGCGGGGGGTTGAGGGGCCAAGACCATGTCAGGCCCAGGGGGCCAAAATTTCTTAATCCGCCCCTGGCTATAAGTGACCAGACGTCCGAGATCAAAACTGGGAATATAAGCCCAGAGAAGGGGGAAAAAAACGGTCAGCTATTTTTAAGTTGAAGAAACAATATAATTACGTTATATATACATGCGTATATCCTACATAAACAATGTATGAATACATTAGATATCTATATATCTTATAGACCGTATCTCTGTTGCTGCAGCAGCAGAGGGTTTATTCTGTCTTGACACTTTGTATAGATATTTTGTATTACATTCTTCCCTTAAATGATCATGTTTACAGTGATTGTTATATATGTATTTTTTATGTATGTCGCTTTGGATAAAAGCGTCTGCCAAATACTTAAACATATATAAACACCTGAAAGTCTTTATATCAGCTAAAACCACCAATCTGTTTCACTGGATTCAGAATAAAACCAAATGCTGTCTTACCCAACAATGTTAGTATTTGAATATTGTTACTTGAAGACTTATTCCTGGTTACAATTATACTGTTAAGAAAGTATTGTCTTATATTTTGCCTAAAATGAGAATGCATCATAATCAGTGGCGGCTGGTGAATTGTGTTTTAGGTGGGGCTGAAAGTTTGTAAACCAAACCCCTGTAGGGGCGTCATCCTCCCCCAGAAGATTTGTTTGTGATTTTCACATACAAATATTGAAGATCTTTGCTCCTTCTTAACTCTGTGGTAATGTTATTTTCATAAAATACAACCAAAAGTACATTAATGTTAAATCTTACTTGTGAAAAGTAATCCCCCGATTCCTATTTTCAACAGTCCGCTCATTTGAGCAGGAAAACGCTGAACACCAGCCCGGCATCTTTGTTTTCTACCTGTCAACTGTCAGTTTAGGCTGCTCGTCGGCTCCTCATCACCACTTCAAGATGCAATTTGCTCGCGTCACAGCAACCAATACTGCGTCTACTTATAAGATGTCTATGGTTATAACATCATTTCAAACAGAGCAATATGTTGCGTCCACTGCAGTTTGCTTCCTTATTCATACTTTTTGTCAAGTGATTTTTTTAAGCAGGGTTGCATGAGGTACCTACACTTAACGTTACGTTAGTCATTGTATCACACACAGTAACATAACGTTAGACGGCGGTCAGCAGCACCGCATATTTTAGCCACCTACAAAAAGACAAACATAGTCAAATAAAGGTCAGTTAAAATGTATACTATATTAAGAATATGTGTACATATTGCATAGGGCCCTGACATCTAAAAAGTACAACTCTGTTCATTGTTATGTTCATGTGTTTGTTATGTTTTTCATGTGTACGCACACATAAACACACATACAGTATGAGATGAGATCAATGAGATAAGGTAAGAACAGAATAGAAACTGCTGTGGAACTAGTTACAATGCAATATGCCATGGAAATACAATGTTAACACTTTTGTACAAATAAGTACAGTTGCACTTGTTTTTGCAAATGTGTTTATTCTGTAAAGGAATGAGTTAAATGTTTAAAATTGTTTAAACTATTAAAATGACTGGTTAATAGTGCTATTATGAATTGCAATGTCAGTACTATTTTTTTCCCTGCTATTTCAAATGCACTTGTTTTAATAAATAAATACAGCGGTTTAAAAGCATACACAATCTGTGTAAAAATATTAGTCTGTGGTTAAAAGGACTTGAAAGGACTCGAAACTCAAAATGCAGGACTTGTGACTTGACTTGAGACTTTCCAGTCTTGACTTTGGACTTGACTCGGGACTTGCCTGTCTTGACTCGGGACTTGACTTGAGACTTGAGGGCAAAGACTTGAGACTTACTTGTGACTTGCAAAGCAATGACTTGGTCCCACCTCTGCTAAATGGTAACACCCGAATAAGTTTTTCAACTTGTTTAAGTCGGGGCCCACGTTAATCAATTCATGCTGCGTCTACTTATAAGATGTCTATTGTTTATTCCCCTAAAAATCGAAATTATGAGATCAGAAAGTCGAAATTGTAAGATAAAAATCATAATCATGAGGTACAAAGTCAAATTTATGACATATAGTCATTATTTTTAGTTTATTATTTTCTTCGGTCAGTGGTCAACAAAATACATAAACAGTTGTACATTCATAAATTGACAATGTTACAGACTGAAAGGGTTTAGGCTGAAGTTGAACACTTATTGCGCCTAACCCTATAAACAATGTCAAATACAAAAAAAATATGAGATTTAAAAAAAAAGGAATAAGTATGAGATTAAAAATCGAAATGAGATGAGAAAAACGAAATTGTGAGGTAAAACAGTCAAAATTATGAGCTAAAAAAAAATCGAAATTATGATATAAAAGTCGTGAGGAATATAAAATGTATATATCGGATTTTTATTACTTTTAAACTAATGATTATGACTTTTTAACTCATAATTATGACTTTATATCTCATAATTTCTATATTCTTATAACTTTTCATCCGATAATTTCGACGTTTATCTCTTAATTATGACTTTTTATCTGACAATTTCGACTTTTTATATCATAATTACGACTTACCATTGGGGTAGTTTTTAGTGGCGGAAATGGGCTTCCTTACTTTCAACTTAAAAGTCTAATAAAAATATTTATGTACACGTTTTTAAAAAATTATAGTTTTTTTGTTGGGGACGGCGTGGCGAAGGTGGTAGAGTGGCCGTGCCAGCAATCGGAGGGTTGCTGGTTACCTGGGTTCAATCCCCACCTTCTACCATCCTAGTCACGTCCGTTGTGTCCTTGGGCAAGACACTTCACCCTTGCTCCTGATGGGTGCTGGTAGCGCCTTGCATGGCCGCTCCCTCCATCAGTGTGTGAATGTGTGAATGTGGAAATACTGTCAAAGCGCTTTGAGTACCTTGAAGGTTGAAAAGCGCTATACAAGTATAACCCACTTATCATTATTTATTATTTTGTTGTTTATATTGTTGTCATTCTGATTGACGTTGCTTGTTTTGTATCATATTGTTAAAATTAAGCTCTGTAAAAAAATATGTTTCTACTACATCGCGACAAAAAGAACAAGTCAGTTAAATTCACACATTTTAGTAAAAACAATACCCATCAAGGAGAGTTTTAAGTTTTCCTTTTTTGTAGCGTGTATTTTCTTTTAATCAGATTTTCACAAATATTGCCACTAAAACCCATTTAAAAAAAAAAAAAGTATAATACATTATTTTGCATTATACTTTTAAACATAAACAGCTACATTGTATATTTATAATAAAATGTGCACAATATTTAAATCTTGTATGTCAAACTGGTTTCAGAAAGCTGAATTCATACAAAAGGACAATTTTTTACAACTGTAATACTTTGTATTGTAAGCTTCCAACTTTTCTAGAATGCCTACATAAAGCTCAGTCCATAACAAAAAGCCAACCAACTTTTTGGATGAACCGCCTTCCCTACTTCTATATATACCCAAATACTTTGGTCTATATAATTAATGCACACCTATTAGATCCTTTTTTTAATGAAAACACATGCTTATTGTTGTTGCCAGCAGGCGACATACTCCAACAGGTTGTCAGTTGTCACAGGGAAAAGAAACAAAAACAAGTCCTGCACAACATCTACAAAGCTACATTTTTAATGAAGTCTGACCTCTCCAGTCTGCTCTGAACGGACAAATCAAAAGCAACGTAATTTACAGTATAAAACAGAAGAGGAGCAACATTTAGCAAAAGGGAGATATAAACGAATGCCACACAATTCAAATGTTAGGACTGTCTGGTAACTGGTTTACATAACCAATAAATTCTAGTGAATCATTTATTGTCATAGAAAAACTGGCGTATACCGAAACATTCGGGCTATTTTGGTGACTTTTAGCTGGCAAACCTGAATGACGTCCACACCATTGAGTAAAAACACTTCCTGTTTAGGTGCATTTCACAGAGTGGTGCCCGTTTTTAGTAATAAAAACACCAAATATAACCAATTTAAACCAAATGTGTTGATTTGAGGAGGAAAACAAAAACAAAAACTGGTCCATAATGCAAACTAACAGTTGAATGACATCACAACAAGCAAAACAGATTATTGAATATCCACATTTCATCACTTTAGAGTAGAAATGTTCAGTGTGTAAAATCCTTTTTCTGTGAGCGTGTGGATCGGCCGCTGACCAGATGGAAACCACAGAGGATGCAGGGGGACGTTTCAAGCGCGGTACCAGACTGGACCTAAATCTTGATGCGGAAGGCGGTGGACTGCGAGCTGGCGGGCTCGGTGGTGGAGGTGGACTGCGCCGTGGACTTGAACAGGGCTTTGAGGATGGTCTGGGGGTCCACCTCGGCGGTCGGCTGAGACGTTCGCTGGCTGGCGGAACGTGACAGGGAGGCGGGCAGGCCGTCCTTCTTGGGTGCGCTGCCGGCACCTGGGGTGTCGCTGAGCCGCCTGGAGGCAAAAAGGCAGAAAATATTGTGTCACGTTTGCTGTGAATTCCAGACTATATGCCGCCGCTTTTTTCCTGCGGCTTATAAAATGGTGTGGATTTTTCTTTAAAAAAACATTTTGTATTAAACACGTGCAAAGACACTGAAATGGTGTGTTATTGTTTGTGCTAGGGCAGTGGTCCTCAACCACCGGTACCGGTCCGTGGATCGATTGGTACCGGGCCGCACAGGAATTTAAAAAAAAAAAAAAAAAATTTTTTTTTTTTTTTTTGAAATTAAATCAACTTAATAAACACAAGATACACTTACAATTAGTGCACCAACCCAAAAAACCATCCTCCCCCATTTACTAATGAGTGTAAATAATTGTTTAATAATAATTTATTACACAAAAGGGTTGTTTCTTTCTGATATTAATATTTCTGGTTCCTACAATATATATAATTATAGATCAATACAGTCTGCAGGGATACAGTCCGTAAGCACACATGATTGTATTTTTTTATGACAAAAAAAAAAAAAAAAAATACCACCTCCCACCCGTGGGACAAATTTTCAAGCGTTGACCGGTCCGCAGTTACAAAAAGGTTGGGGACCACTGTGTGTGGACGAGTTCGATCACTGCAGATTCACCAAAACGTCACGGTGGAGTTATTGAGTCTGTTTAGCTGATTGGAGAGCTGGCTTGCGCAGCTAGTGGGTCTATGACGATGACTTCTGTTTTGTTTGATCAGCCGTTTTACTGCCGTGTTACAGACACTGTTTGGAAACAATTAAGTTATGTAAATAAACATTTACAGAATATTTCTGTGTAAATAACTCATTACACAACGTATATATCTGCGACTTTAAGTCCGGTGCGGCTAATAAATAGAAAAACATTTTTCTTCTAAAATTTAGTGGGTGTGGCTTATATATTTGTGTGCTCTATAGTCCAGAAAATAAAGGTACTTCAAGCATTTATTATTTACCATTTGGAAACAATTAAGGTATGTAAATAAACATTTACAGAATATTTCTGTGTAAATAACTAATTTCACAACGTATATATCTGCGGCTTATATATATGGAAAAATATGTTTTTCTTCTCAAATTTAGTGGGTGTGGCTTATATATTTGTGCGCTCTATAGTCCAGAAAACACGGTACTTCAAGCATTTTTTATTCACATTTTGGAAACAATTAAGTTAATAAACATTAACAAAATATTTCTGTGTAAAAAATTAATTTCGCAACGTATACAGAGTGAGAAGGGGATTCATAGGGGGGGCGGGGGGGTTACCCACATATGCGGTCCTCTCCAAGGTTTCTCATAGTCATTCACATTGGCGTCCCACTGGGGTGAGTTTTCCTTGCCCGTATGTGGGCTCTGTACCGAGGATGTCGTTGTGGCTTGTACAGCCCTTTGAGACTCTTGTGATTTAGGGCTGTATAAATAAACATTGATTGATTGATTGATTATGGCCACATTCGTCACGGTTTACCTGACTCATTAAACGTGATGAATTGGGGGTGCACTATCTATTTTAGCCACCAGAGGGCAGTGAAGTGTTGAACATCTTAAAATGCGTTTGGTGGCAATTCAAACTTTGACTACAGTGTCAGTTGCTAAGTAGCGTGGCGCTTTCCATCATTTAAGCAGATTCAAGGATGACGTTGGTTAGTGTTTACTTACAAGAGAATAGGCTGATCAGAAGTGATGACATTTCCCTGAATATGAAGGTTGCACTTCATGGGCTGACCTGTGTGTGGGTGAAAAACAACGTGATTAGGGTTGTCACCATACCAATATTTTAGTACCGGTACAAAAATGTATTTCCATACATTTCTAAATAAAGGGGACCACAAAAAACATTATTGGCTTTATTCTAACAAAAAAAATCTTACGGTACATTAAACAGATGTTTATTATTGCAAGTTTGTCCTTAAATAAAATAGTGAACATACTAGACAACTTGTCTTTTAGTAGTAAGTAAACAAAGGCTCCCAATTAGTCTGCTGACATATGCAGTAACATATTGTCATTTTCCATTCTATTATTTTGTCAACATTATGAGGGACAAACTGTAAAAATGTATTATCTACTTGTTCATTTCCTGTTAATATCTGGTAATTTGTTTTAAAATGTTCTATCTACACATCTGTTAAAATGTAATAATCACTTTCTGTTGTTTGGATACTTTACATTAGTTTTGGATGATACCACACATTTAGGTATCAATCCAATACCAAGTACCGGTAGTTACAGGATCATACATTGGTCATATTCAAAGTCCTCATGTGTCCAGGGACGAATTTACTGAATTTATAAACGTAATATGAATTTTAAAAAAGGGAAAAAGATTTTGTGATGCTAAAAAATATCGATGTTATCATAGTAGTTATCGACTAGATACACTACTGGACTTGGTATCCTTACAGTGGATGTTAGGTGGAGATCCACCCACCCATGGCATTTGTTAACATTCAGGAGTGCTAGCTTGTTAGCGGTGAGCTATTGTGTCCTCCTACAGTGTGTAGTGAAGCATGTTAGCTATTCCTCGTCCTCCAGTGATAATGGTGCTTGTAAGAAACTTACTTTATTTGTCGCCATGGAGGCGAGGATTAGTCATTTAGAAGTAGCTAAAACACTGCCGACTGCGGATGATTGTTAGCTGCTAGCTAGCCATGTTTTAAAGCACCTCTTCCTTAAGGTGTCAGTGTTATAGCTTCACCTTTATCTTTAGTTTTCAGGCCAAAATGCGTCCGTTCTCCCTATTCTGTCTACACACCGTGTCTGCTTGTAAGTACTCCGTACGTGTGCGCTGCCGAACATGCTCCTCTACTCGTAAAACCAGCAATGTCACGACGTGCCGTCATGCTCGTTTAAAAAAACAAATAAATAGAGCAACCAGTGCTTTTCAAACAGAGTATAGTACCGTTTTTTATTCATTAGTACCGCGATACTATACTAGTACAGGTATACCGTACGACCCTTAACGTGAAGATGGATTGTGTTTCCATACACCCGCAATCTTTAAACAACACCCACCGTCCAGGCAGCGGTTGTTGTACTTCCTGTACGCGCTCACGGCGTCCTCTTTGCGGACAAACACCACTTCAGCGACGCCCACCTTCACCAGGCGCGCCCGCTTCAAGGCGCCGCACACGCAGAACAGCTCCTGAGAGGACAAAGTACACAGTGAGTCACTTAACGGCAGCGTGGAACGCCCAACGCACGGATCGGTGGCGTTTACTCACCACAATGTCTTCCTCCGTCACCCGAGGATGCAAGTTATTCACCGTTATTTTGGTTCCCTCCAAAGGGCTGAACACGGGCTGCAAATGACACAAACACAGCATGCCATTTAAAAGGGTGTCAGAAAGAAACAAACAAAGTGACATGAGCAGCTTGCTAATCAGGACGGCGTCGCTAGTTTCAAGAAGGCCATCGAAGGAGTGTGTAGTTTCCGAATGAAGCCTTAGATTGACACTCCGTTTTGTGACACATTTACTTGTAAACTTCATCATTCCAAGATGTCAGACTACGACGATGTGACAGGAAAAATGTATCGAGAGAAATAAGACAAAGATGAAAAAACTGTTTGGCTCCATTCTGTCATACCCGTAATTCACATTGTCCAAAACCTTATCACTACACAGATCCTTCCGCCATAAACGCAATGAAACAGTTGCATGTCCTTCACTATAATAAAGCAGCATATAATAGTACGTTATCAAGTTATTCACGCAAATGTAATAATTACAAATAATTAAGGAGTCCCTTATAATTACTCTGAACACGCGATATGTACAGTTTCATATTATTCAAATCAAGTAAATCAAGTCAGCTTGAAGCTCAGAACAGCCGCACTCTTTGCCCTTTCACAACAACATTTGGTCTGACTGCACTGACAAAATAAAGGTTTTCAAAAAAGTAACTTACACTAGCATTACCGGTATATACTGTAAACGCCAGACTACGTGCTACTACTTTTTTCCTACACTTTGAATCCTAAGGCTTATAAAAAAAGTGCTGCAAATTTAAGAACTTTCCCCCCGCTAATTGCTAAAATATTTTGTGTTCAATAGTTTTCATAAAACCCAAACAGAGGACTGAAATGGTGTGTGGCGCCATCATTTAGACCAGTTCACTCACTGCAGGTGCTGTGAGTTGAAAATGTTCCTCCTGATTTGCCTTAAACCGAAAGTAAAACCGTCCATAGTGTTTCTGCTTGAAGGGATTCTTTATTCATCACTCCAAGCAACGTTTGTAAGTTTTACAATTTAACTAAAACAGTTTTTACTTACTAAACCGTCCCATGTGTGATGTCTGTAGGAGTGTTTTCCTGCATATTTGTACATGCTGTTGTAATGTAATCAAGCTAGCGTCGTTAAGTATTATCTATTATGCTAACACGTTTACAAGTGTCTGTGTTAGTATTATTAACTTACAATGGCATTCTTTTTGCATTGTTTCCGTTTCACAAATTCCTCAGTAAATTCACCAAAACGTCACGGTGGAGTTATTGAGTCTGTTTAGCTGATTGGAGAGCTAGCTTGCGCAGCTAGTGTGTCCATGACGATGACTTCTGTTTTGTTTGATCCGCCGTTTTACTGAAGTGTTATTTGGATAGAATTAAGGTATGTAAATAAACATTTACAAAATATTTCAGTGTAAATAACTCATTTCACAACGTATATATCTGCGACTTATAGTGGACTATAAGTCGCAGCAAGGAAACATAAGGAAATAATTTCTTTCTACTAAAATTTAGTGGTTGTGGTTTGTATACCTGTGTGCTCTATAGTCCAGCAATACAGTACTTAAAGCATTTATTGATACAATTACAAAAAAAGATTAGGTTTTGAATTAAAATACTGGTGAACATTGTTGAAAAAGCTGTTTTGAACCAATGAACGTGAGAATTTTTGCATTTAATTAAACATTTGTGAGTTTGTAAAGCCTTTAAATAAATTATATGTTTGATAAATATTGCAAATATGACACAAAAGCACAAGATAAAAAATCAAAATGGAAAAATTAATTTTATTATGTTTTCTTATTGCTAATGTTATTTTAATTTATTGTTGTTACTCTGCTTGTTATTCATTCATACCTAGTTGTTCTTCAAAATTATATTTAAAGTTGAGTTTTGGTGGTACAATAAACGTTTTCACATTAATGAATAATCGGGATTTTAATATCAACTAAAATAATCGTGATTATAATTTTTGCCATTACGGTCCGCCCATAATGGGAGCTGTGCCTTGCCAGGTAAAAGATGTTTACCTGAGGGGCAGCAGGTGCTGCGCTGGGCTCGGCTGAGCTTTGCTGGAGAGCCCGAGAAACAGGCCGCAAGGCTATAGCGGAGGGCCGGGGGGCCGCTTGGCCAGTGGTGGGTCGAGTGGGAGCAACTGGGACAGGAGCCCGGGGGGCAGAGTAAGCATCATTTTTAACCACCTTGGTTATGGGGCCTGACATGGAAAACGGGGATTCTGCTATGCCATCCTGTGAAATGAACAAGGCGAAAACCAAGTTTTAAGTACCGTATTTTCCGCACCTTCAATGAATGGCATATTTTAAAACTTTGTTCATATATAAGGCGCACCGCATTATAAGGCGCATAGAATAGACGCTACAGTAGAGGCTGGGGTTACGTTATGCATCCATTAGATGGAGCTGCGCTATAGGGAATGTCAACAAAACAGTCAGATAGGTCAGTCAAACTTTATTAATAATTACAAACCAGCGTTCTGACAACTCTGTTCACTCCCAAAATGAATAAACAGCTGTTTTATTATTTTCCCCGAGGTAAAGTCAGTGACGTGGTGTTTTGTTTATCTTTTAACAACAGCAAGGTATAACATGTAGTGCAACATTTATATCACATAGTGGAGGGGAACTTTTCCCTGATTCAATAAACACGTAAAAAACAGTGATACTGTTACGGTAAATCAAACATTAGTGCAATCACAATATAGTAACACTCGAAATAGTGCAGAGCAATAACAATATATCAATAACTCAACGTTGCTCAAACGTTAATGTCACACAACACAACACACAAAATAAACATGTAAAGCTCACTATATGAAGTTATTCCTCATCCACGAATCCCTCTAATTTTTCTTCTTCAGTATCCGAAGAATGACTCGTCATTAATCGAGTCAGTGTCGCTGCTGCTCTATTCCCGTTTTCTACTGCGTGACTGATCGTCTTAAGTTTAAACTCTGCGTCGTAAGCGTGTCTCTTAATAGGAGCCATTTTGGGGTCTTTACATAAACAAACAAATGGAAATGAAACAGCACGCCTCACGCAGTCATATATCCCAGCATGCACCGCACGCTTCTTCTTCTTCTACGGGGGAAAATTAAGTCGGCGGCTGCTTACCGTAGTTGCGATTGATTGATTGATTGAAACTTTTACCTGTTGGAGGCTCAATACTGATCCACATATAAGGCGCACCGGATTATAAGGTGCACTGTCAGCTTTTGACAAAATTGGAGGTTTTTAGGTGCGCCTTATAGTGCGGAAAATACGGTAATGAAAATATGCGATTGTGTCAAAAGGTCACGTAATTCTCAGGCTAATGAATGACAAGGTGTAAGCAAATATTACCTGTGGTAGCATATGGTTAGAAGTAGCCATTTTCAGTTGTTTACTGGGGGGGCAATCTTGATCATTTGACAAAGGCTGTGGGAGAAAAGACAACTTTTTAAACATCTCAGTGGGCAAAATAGGGGAAACTGTACTACATATCAAGAGTATATTTATTCAAATATACTGGGGGGGGGTGAAGTTAAGATAAATGTCGACCTGTGAGGGAAGACGCACTCTACCAAGAACCACACCAGGACGTTGCTGTAAAAGATAATGGACATTTATTTTCAGTTCCCTCATTTAAAGGGGAACTGCACTTTTTTGGAATTTTGCCGATCGTTCACAACCATTATGAGAGAACAGAACACAGGGCGGGGTATTTTAAAGATGATAAAAACGCTTGGAAGATGTGGCTAATGTGAGACACTGTTGTAGCCTTTAAAACCCTCCATCAACGATTTATATACACACTAGGGGTGTAACGGTACGTGTATTTGTATTGAACCATTTCGGTACAGGGGTTTCGGTTCGGAGGTGTACCGAACGAGTTTCCACACAAACATATTAAGTAGCCGCCTCCGCTTCCTTCTGCCTGTTTCTGTCAGTACTCCACACAGCCCCCAGCATTGTCCCACTCACACAACCGTCTGATTGGTTACAAACAGAGCGGTAACAGCCAATCAGCAGTGCGTATTCAGAGCAGTAACAGCCAATCAGCAGTGCGTATTCAGAGCGCATGTAGTTGGTGCTTAGCGTTCAGCAGGTAAGCATCAGGCAGCGGACTCTCCCCAAATTATAATAAACACCTCCCAGTCAACTACTAGTAACATCACTATGAGCCCGTTGACCTTCTAGAACTATAAAAGGCAGCTCAGCTCGCTCGCAGTCCTGGCTTGAGGTGAAGGCTAATTCGCTTTTAGCGTAATGTTAGCTCATTTCGCGGTGTGTGTGTGCGTGTGTGTTACGGACAGCAAAGCCCTGTATGTCTGTTATTTCACTTTACCTTTTTCTGTGTTGATTGAGCTGTGTTGAAGCAGCAAAAAAGGACATTATGTTAAATGAAGAGTTTCTGTCTCTGATAGTTGATATAATAATGTAACTGCATCATTAAGCCTACATGAACTCCAGGGTGTTCAGGGATGAATAGTCTCTCCTATTGCTATTGTACCATTTTTTCAGCTATAGTTACATTAATAATTAGTAATGCAGCAGCCTAGTTTTGAATGTCCCTGCTATCACGTTGATAAAAATATAACATTTACATAATCAATCAACGACAGGCTTCCCAAATGCTGTAATAAATTAAGCATGATGAGTTGACTTGAAACTGTTTAATGTTGCACTTTTTATATGTAGAAGAAAAGTTTTGTCATTTTATTTAATCTGAGCAACAACTTGAGGCAGTTTAATGTTGATTAACGTGGGCAGAATTATTATAGTGATCCCAATGTTAAAGGATAAAGCCATTGTTTACAAATTTGGTAAATAAATAACCAAAACATTTATATTTTGTTGTTTTCTTACTGTACTGAAAATGAACCGAACCATGACCTCTAAACCGAGGTGCGTACCGAACCAAAATTTTTGTGTACCGTTACACCCCTAATACACACTGCAAGTATATATACACAATGTAGTGACAGACACCTTCATAACAATATGTAATATGTACAATATACACACTGCAAGTATATATATAATGTAGTAACAGACACCTTCATAACAATATGTAATATGTACAATATTTACCCTATTTTGATCATTTTAAATCATTGCCAGAACTAATTCCATTGATTTCTGTTTCCATATCAAGACACTTCCAACTTTTGGCAACAAATGTATGTTCCTACTTCCGGAAACAAACACGAGTGTGTCTTCTAATCATGGCAGATTCCGTAACAGACCACAAAGACGACTATTTTTGGACAAATGAGGATCCAGGACCTTATCTTTTTGAAGCTGTATATAGGGAGGATGAACTGCTGCTTATAGAAGCGAGCACAAAGAGGAGTGAGACGTTGGAGCAGACGGAAGCCGAGAGAGTGAGGCGAAAGTGACTCTGCTGCAAAATGTGGAATTTGACGCCAAGCTATTTCGACATAAAAGTGATTTAGAGGTAGAATTGATTGTTCCCATTGACCGAGCTGATTTTTTACATGTTAGAATGCAAAACCCCCACCAAAAACGTTGGTCTTTTTGTCTCTCATAAGGATTCTGAACGATAGGCAACATTCCCCAAAAAAGTGCAGTTCCCCTATAACATTGTTATAAATTCTCTTCAGCATATTTTTGCTCACCTGGATGGTCTTGGTTATTTTGAGGGGCAACATAGCATCCGCCTGTGTTTGTGTCGCACCAATGCTCCTCTTCAGGCTCAGCCTATCACGAGCGTCCGTCATTCTGCTGTTAAGATGGCTCATCATGCCATCGCGCCCACTCAGTCCTTGTACGTTGGACGCAAACAGCCTGGCATTCACCCCCGCGAAGCTGCTGTTAGCTTGGATCTTCATCTGTGGCACGAGCATGGGGCTGTGGAGCGGGTGTGTCACGGCGGCCTTTTGGGCTATCTGCACAGGGACGGTGAACACGTTCTGCCCTTGTTTGCGGGAGTTGATCATCTGACGGGCGTCCTGGACCCCGCCTGCCCCACCCCTGCCACGGATTTTAAACCGAGCGTCTTTCTGAGCCAGCTTTTCGCGGGCATCTTTCACTGGAAAACCTGGAGAGACAGAACGAAAGTGAAGACAGATGCAGAAGTCTGCATTTATTGGTCAATTATGCACGGTCTTAAGAAGGACTCCAGGTAGAATTATAAATATCTATGCAATATACTCCTCCATCCACCGGAAGACCCGTCCACATCATAGTGGGAGTGTCCGTGAACGTAGCTTGTCGTTACAACACCTAACTGCTTCCAGACACAGCCCATATGCATCTGGACAGCCAGAAAATAAAAAGACACAGCAGGAGGAGTCAGTGTTGCCAACTTTACGACTTTGTCACTATAATTAATAGGGTTGGGTAGGACTGGACAATAAAACTATCAATATATATCGGGTTAGTTCAGGGGTCGGCAACCCAAAACGTTGAAAGATCATATCGGACCAAAAATACCACAAAAAAAATATCCATCTGGAGCCGCAAAAAATTAAAAGCCTTATATAAGTGTTATAACGAAGGCAACACATGATGTAAGTGTCTATATTAGCCTACTATCAAAGGCTGACGCAAATCTTCGTTGACAGAAATGTTGTATTTTAAATTTTATTCTACACATTTTTGCAACATTGAAAATCATTAGTAAAATGGAGGCTTCTCACAGGATGAGATAACTCCCGGAAATGACTGCTAAGACAGTCATTTCCAGGAGTATAGATGTATAGATGTGTGTGTCCAAGTTTAAGGAAACGGCAGGCTGTCTTCTTCTAATGGATTTATTACAATCTTTGCAAGCTGGGTAACGTTTGCTGTGGTCTGGAACAACATAACACAAACCATTATGAGAAATGCAGCCAATATTACATACAGATAATGTGTCATGAGACATGCAAATATAAATTAAATACACAGAGGACATAAGTAAAGGAAATTAAATGAGCTCAAAAATACCTACAAACGAGGCATAATGATGCAATATGTACATACAGCTAGCCTAAATAGCATGTTAGCATCGATTAGCTTGCTGTCATGCACTGACGAAATATGCCTGTGACGAAATATGCCTGATTAACACTCCAACAAGTCAATAATATCAACAAAGCTCACCTTTGTGCATTCACACACAGCATAACACGTTTGGTGGATAAAATGAGACAAAGGAGTGGCATAAAACATGTCTTTCTGTGGCAGCGTCGGAAAAAGTTGTACATGTAAACAAACTACGATGAGTTCAAGAATCGCTGAAATTAGTAGGACAAAACGGTGCTTGCCAAATACTCTCATCAGTGAAGCATGTATAACAAACAGTGGGATTTCCAACAATTAGGAAGGTTTGTGTCATGTTTGTTCTCCTACAGAAAACATATTAAAACAAAAAATATATTTTTTTCTTCATCTCTTTCCATTTTCACACATCTCTGAAAGAGGTCCAGGGAGCTACCAGGGCAGCGCTAAAGAGAGCCGTGGGTTGCTGACACCCGGGTAGGGCTGGGCGATATGGCCTTTTATTAATATCACGATATTTTTGGGCCATGTCACGATACACGATATATATCGCAATATTTTGCCTTAGCCTTACACTTGATGCATATAATCACACCAGTATGATGACTCTATGTGTCTACATTAAAACATTCTTGTTCATACTGCATTAATATATGCTCATTTTAAACTTTCATGCCGAGGGAGAAATCACAACTAAGTTAATTTAGCAAAACTGTATTTATTAAACAGTTATTAAGCAGTGGCACAAACATTCATGTCATTTCCAAAACAGAAAGTGCAAGATTGTCAGAGACATTTTAAAACAAGCTATTAGTGCACTATTGTGCATGATGTCACTAAGATGACATATCAAAACAAAACAACACTAAATTAAAGTGCACTTTTTGTACAGGACGCCACTGCAATAGTTAAAAACAAATGAAGTGCACTTTTGTGCATGATGTCACACAAGATATTTCAAAAACTGTCAAATAAAAATGAGCTGCATAATAGGAAATTAAATAGTGTATGTCCTTAGTTCTGTGGTAGGTTCCTGCGGACGTTATGAATGAATGAATGATCTTTATTGTCATTGTGCATGTACAGGTACAGGTCCAACGAAATTTAGGTTGCTTCTAGGGCTGCAACAACTAATCGATTAAATCGAATACCAAAATAGTTGGCGATTAATTTAGTCATCGATTCGTTGGAACTATGCTATGCGCATGCTCAGAGGCTTTTTTGTTTTGTTTTTTGGGTTATTTGTTTTTGTTTGTTTGTTTTGTTTTATAAACCTTTATTTATAAACTACAACATTTACAAACAGCTGAGAAACAGTAATCAAAATAAGTACAAAAACAGTACAAAACAGCGCCAGGGCGTCGGTGAGGCTACGTCTCATGAGGTGGCGTAAGCTAGCCAATGATGTGTCATGTGCAGCTCACGTGACGACGGCGTCTCCTTTGCTGGAAAAATTCGAAAAATGGCGCAGGAAAACAGTACCGATAGTTTAGCGGAGAAACATCTTGAGGTTATTGCTTCAATAGAGATAAGTGTACGACCTAAGTCGTCAAAAGTGTGGGAACACTTCACTTTAAAGACTTCAAAGAAGACCGTTTCCTGCAAAATGGCACGGAAGTACAACATTGCTTCAGGAGCACCTGAAGAAGAAAAATGTTGGAGCCATGGATGAAGGGAGGAACTCACAGTACGTAACTTTTTAAGTCCATAGTGGCAACAAGCATTCATGAGTTCAGCTTTTGTGTGAGTAACGTTAAAGTTATGCCTTTGTTGCAACGCGGGGCTGATAATGTGTCTCCGGCACATTTGACTCCGTTTTGAGAGAGAAAACGCACGGTTACCATTTTCGAAATAAACGTAACGGACAGAAATATCTCAGGTTGGTTTCATAATGGATCAATGTAGCCGGGCCGATAAAGCTATATAAATATATTTAGATTTGAGTGACGCTTTAGTATAACTAAACATTATGAAGGTGCTGGAATATTTCATGCTATTATTCAGAGGCAGCCTGAAATTAATCCTTTATTATTCATAACAGAAACGTGTACAATATCTGATTCAGTTCTGATGAGTTACATTTCTGTGTTATTATTGGTGTATGCAGCACCCCCAATGTCCAGAACATGGTGCCAGTATGCTGGTTTTTTTCAATAAAATACTGGAAAGGATAGAAATGTAGTTTGTCTCTTTTATCCGATTATTAATCGAAGTAATAATCGACAGATTAATCGATTATCAAATTAATCGTTAGTTGCAGCCCTAGTTGCTTCCCTAAGGTGCTTTGCATTTAAAAAAAAAGAAGAAACCACACAATATACAAAAACAACACAATATACACAATATGCAATATGGCCTAAGACCACTCTAAGAGGCAATGTAGAAAAAACGAGACAGTAAAAAGTATAAAGTGACTAGTGAACTGACTAAAGAGGAGTAATGCTGGTTCCCCAGTGTGCTGAGGGGGTGGGAGTCAGCATTTCCTACCTCCTATACTGTGCAGGCATTTTATTTTGGATTAAATATGTGAATAAATATGATAACTATTGTCCAGTTGGCGTGTAATCGCTGATTGCACAGTCCCGGATCGTGATTGACCGGTGGCTTCCTCATGTTGCACGTGAGGGAGTTTTTTTAAATTTATTTTTTACATTCCAGCTGCGTTTAGTGCAGTTATGGCCCGGGGGTAGAAACTGTTCTTGAGTCTATTTGTGCGGGTTCGCATGGTTCTGAAACGTCTGCCGGAAGGCAGCCGATCGAAGTGGCTGTTGCTGGGGTGGGATGGGTCCTTGAGTATGTTGGCTGCCTTCTTCAGGCAGCAGGAGTTGTACAGTTCTTCCAGGGAGGGGAGGGGGCACCCGATGATTTTTTGGGCCGAGTTGACGACCCTCTGGAGAGCTTTCCTCTCTGCTGCTGTGCAGCTGCAGAACCATATGCAGATGCAGTATGTGAGGATGCTCTCCACAGAACAGCGGTAGAAGGACACCAGTAGATCCTGTCTCAGGTGGAGATTCCTGAGTACTCTCAAGAAGTAGAGCCTCTGCTGTGCCCTCTTGACGATAGCCGTGGTGTTGGTCCTCCAGGACAGGTCCTCCTCCAGGTGAACTCCCAGGAAGCGTAGGGATGAGACTCTTTCCACACAGCCCCCGTCGATGTACAGGGGCTGTATGGTAGTTTTTCTCCTCCTGCTGTCCAAGATCACTTCCTGGGTCTTGAGCTGGTTCAGCTTCAGGTTGTTCACCCTGCTTAACACTGCCAGCTGCTCCACCTCGTCCCGGTATGCCGTCTCGTCGACCCCAGAGATGCAGCCCACCACCGCTGTGTCATCGGCAAACTTTATGATGTGATTGCCGGGGTGGGTGGCTGTGAAGTCGTGGGTGTAGAGTGAGTAGAGCAGGGGGCTCAGCACGCAGCCCTGAGGTGAGCCGGTGCTGAGGCTGAGGGCTGTGGAGGTGTGGGTACCCATCCTCACCCTCTGACGGCGGTCAGTCAGGAAGTCTTTAATCCAGAGACAGGTGGGGTTGGATATTCCGAGGTCTGCTAGCTTGGTCACCAGTCTGTCAGGTAAGATGGTATTAAATGCAGAGCTGAAGTCTACAAAGAGCAGCCGTACATAGCTCCCCCTCCCTCCATGTGGGACATGGCGGAGTGGAGAACCGTAGCGATGGCGTCCTCCGTAGACCTGTTGGCTCGGTAGGCAAACTGATTGGGGTCCAATGCGGGCGGTAGGGATGAGAGGATGTGGGTCCGGACCAGTTTCTCGAAACACTTCATTGTGATAGAAGTGAGTGCCACTGGCCGGTAGTCGTTCAGACAGCTGACAGTGTTTTTCTTTTTGGGGACCGGGATGATGGTCTCCTGTTGTAGATTTTTTTTTCATACGGTGTTGATCTGGAAATTGTTGCTTCTGCATTTTGTGGATGTGGCACCGATCAGAGATGTTGACATGCAGTTTCAAGCACTCTTCATTCTCTAGCAGGTGACTTTTCAATTTTTCTTTGCGACCAAATTAACCCTTACATAAGATGAGGTGGCGACTTGTCCAGGGTGTACCCCGCCTTCCGCCCGATTGTAGCTGAGATAGGCTCCGGCACCCCTGCGACCCCGAAGGGAATAAGCGGTAGAAAATGGATGGATGGATAATAATAATACATGTATATCCTTTTAAATGCCATAAACTTGTATTACTCATATTTTAACATTGTAATTGAAATGTAAACTTTTGAATCTCCAAGTTAAATAAAAGAAACGATAACAAAACAAATATACTTTGTTAGCAACATTTTGCACTTGAATAAACATCCCAACCAAAAGCAATATCAATAGGTTAAGAAGGAGTTCAGGGGCCCTCAAATATACACAAGCAAAACAATAAATAAAATGGCTAAATAAAGCATTGACAGACAAGTTGCATTTCAATATTGAACATGTAGGCAGAGGTCGAGTAGTACATTATTGACCTTAATCAAATTAGGACCTTTGTAAACAAAAAGTGCAGAGTAACAATGTAAACACTACACTTATAAGCAGATGCATTGAGTTGAGTTGAGTTGAGTTTGAGTTTATTCCGAACATGCAAGCATACAACATGATACATCACAATTTCCAGTTTCTCTTTTCAACATGTTCGAAAAGGAGTAGGAAGAAGCAGAGCTTATTTAATCCTACCCCTTTTCTTTTACATAACAGTTGCTAAACTTTTTTGTTCACTTCCTGTTCTCAATTTATTCACAATGTACTCCATAACTAATCACGATAAAAATCAATAGATAAATAATAATTGGTGAAGTAAGTTACATTTCTTATGATGAGATAAGTAAGATTATTTTGAGAGTGAAAGAATGGATGAATTAAATAAATTCAGAATGTTTATCATGGTTCTTCTTCTTTGTACTTTGTAAACACTTTAAGTTTGAAGAGTTTCTTGAAGTGGATCATATTAGTACATTGTTTGATTGCTTTGCTTAATCCATTCCATAATTGAATTCCACATACTGATTTACTGAAGGTCTTAAGTGTTGTACGTGCGTACAAATGTTTTAAATTACATTTTTCTCTAAGATTATATTTCTCCTCTTTTTTTGAGAATAATTGTTGTATATTCTTGGGTAGCAGGTTATAGTTTGCTTTGTGTATAATTTTAGCTGTTTGCAAATTCACTATGTCATGGAATTTCAGTATCTTTGATTCAATAAGCATGTCATATGAAAAAAAACACCTACGGAGGAACTGCACTTTTTTGGAATTTTGCCTATGAGAGAGAAGAAGACAATGTTTTTTTTTGCATAAGATCGGCTCGTTCTTGGTGGCTAGCAATGCAGCTAATAATAGCAATCAATTCCACCGCTAAATCACTTCAAAAATGCATTTAAAAACCGTCAACAATACTTCATTTAGGTTCTGTAACCTGTATTATAACCAAGCTGTAGCAACATTGTTATTGTAAGAGTGAACACTGAGGAATTATTTTGCTAGTGTATTAACACATCAGCGTGCTATGGTATTAGCCGTAAAAGCTAACTACGGAAAGAGGTAAGCGAGCTTCTACATCAGCACGAAACACGTTTGAGTTTGTAATGCACAACACTGTGATAGGACACTAATCTGTACTGAGTGAAAAATATGAACAATCATATTACAGTATCTGTAAAGTATTATTTCATGTTTTGTTTGTACACAGCTAGCCAGACAGTGTATGTACTGTAGTTGTAATAACATGATGATGTGTCGCATGATCAATATTAAAGTGCCTCACTCCATGGACAGTTGTGCGTTTGGTCCAGCTGACCGTGGATGGTTTCTCCGGTTTATTTGGGTAAGCACTCCATTTATATCGAAATAGCATGGGTCAAGTTCCACATTTACAGCGCCAAAGTCGCTTTCACCTCACTCTCTCAGCTTCTGTCTGCTTCAACGTCTCTCTTCCTTCATGTTTGCTTCTAGAAGCAGCGGGTCATCCTCCCTTTATTCAGCTTCAAAAAGATAAGGTTGTGAAACCTAATTTGTCCAAAAATAGTTGTCTTCACTGTCTGTTATCTGCCATGATTAGAAGACACACATTTGTTGCCAGAAGTGCGCTGCTATGGAAACTGAAATAAATGCGCAGAGGAATTAGCTCCGGCAATGATTAAAATGACCAAAATATGGTAAATATTGTACATATTACATATTGTTATGAAGGTGTCTGTTACTACATTATATACATATATTTGAAGTGTGTATATAAAATGTTGATTGAGGTTTTTGAAGTTGTTTTAGAGGCTTTGAAGGCTACAACGTGACTCCTATTAGCTGCATCTTTCTAGCGTTTTTTTATCATGTAAAATCCTATAAAAAAAGACGTGTGTTCTTGTCTCTCATAATAATTGTGAACGATAGGCTAAATTCCAAAAAAAGTGCAGTTCCCCTTTAAGTCTGGTGAGAAAACACTGACATGACGATATGACAAATGTCTTTCAAGCATTTAAAAAAATGCTAGTTTTATAACAGTAATAAATGGCAGCATGTCTTTGGAGATGTACTTGACCAGACTTTATATGAGCGCACACTGTTTTGTTTGCACTCGTCTTGTTCACCAAACACAAAGTGAATGTGGACTGTCGGGTGGTTGTGTTTCAAGTGGCCGTGCAGGTTTGTGGTATTTGCACACATTCTGCAAACTTGCTCCTCGGTCTTGATAGTCTCATCTTGTTCCAAATGTTTCAAGTGAAAGATTCCCCCATTGGTGCGCTGGCATTTGGTTTTGTCATTATTTTGTCCATGTTAGCTGCTACATGCTAACTTGTTGCACTGTGTGATGCTATTCGCAATTCGGACATGGACGATTATAAAATAGATTAGTAAGCGTTGATAATTGATGTAATTATTGTAAATAATGTAATTCAGACAGTTCTAAAAATTTGCCTGACTGCAGCGAGCTATCTTACAGAGCGATTCGACCAGCTCCTTTATTTTAGGGCACTTATGTTTACAGTTTTGCACACATTTCCATTAATTAAATTCAACTGTTTCCTATTACAAATGCACTGTTTTTAAAAGTTGCAAGTGGTGAATGTTTATTTAGTGATATGAATATAAATGTAAAACTGCATCAATGAACATTAATTAATGATGCAGCAATAATCGATTTTTAATCGAATCAAAGCTCTTGAATCGTAAAAATAATCGAATCGTGAAGTGCACAAAGATTCCCACTTCTACTTCGCCGCACAAAGAGTCACTTTGTGAAGGACAAGAGAATAATAACTGTGTACTTTATTGAAAAGTACACAGTTACGCCAAATGCGCATTGGACACAATGTGTCATTCACCGGGAAACACTCGCGTCAAGGCAGCTCAGCCCCGAATTCAATGAGGTTTTAACAGTGGCAGTGTCAAGCCTGCAACCCCGATTTGAAAAGCTGTGCAGTGCAAAACAGGCTCATTGCAGCCACTAATGCTGGAGTACTGTAAAACTCATGTTCACTTGCCCTGTCCTCCTTTTTTTGGCAAAGATTGCAAAGTGGCACTTTTATTTTCATTTATTATTGAACTTGATGCAAGTTATTTGATTTATTATTGAACTTGATGCAAGTTGTAACACTTTTATTTGATTTATTATTGAACTTGATGCAAGTTATAACACTTTTGTTTTATTTATTATTGAACTTGATGCAAGTTATAACACTTTTGTTTTATTTATTATTGAACTTGATGCAAGTTATTTGATTTATTATTGAACTTGATGCAAGTTATAACACTTTTATTTGATTTATTATTGAACTTGATGCAAGTTATAACACTTTTTTTGATTTATTATTGAACTTGATGCAAGTTATAACACTTTTTTTGATTTATTATTGAACTTGATGCAAGTTATAACACTTTTGTTTTATTTATTATTGAATTGATGCAAGTTATTTTATTTGATATTGAACTTGATGCAAGTTATACCACAGCTGCACAGTTATTTTATTTATTATTGAACGTGATTTTATTTTATGTTATTGAGTTTGAATGTATAAAACTTGATGTTACTTGATGTTCGATAAATTTGAAAATGTTAAGCTTGGCATTAGCGTTCTGTTGGGGCGATGGGGGTAGGTGGGGCTTGAAAACTCCCCCTTGTCCAAAGTGGGGGATGACAAAAAAAGTTTGAGAACCACTGCACTAAATGCACTTACAGGCAGATCAGTCTTGCTCGGTATGTCAAAGTAAAGAATATACACTTATTCTGAACGTTTTTCTCTCACTCTTAGTCACTCTCACTGCATTCATAAAGTCATAGCAAAAAAACGTAACAGTAAGAGATAGCAGATAGCAACTAGCAGGAATCCACCAGCAATGTAGAAGTGTTATGGTGCGGCGTTTGTCTCTAAGTTTGTTTCTGAGTTACTAGTCGGAATTTAAACAGGAACGCCCCTCGGAAAGTCGGTGTATTTTCACCACCTTGGCTTCAAAGATGGCTGCTCTTGATGTAAACAATAATATAAGCTCCTATAATATTATAATATAATATAAACCTGATTAGTTTGTATCCCATTAAATCAGCCACATTTATTGGACGTTTCTACATGGTAGCGTTACTGTAGTGTAAACTATTTTTTATGTTGTATATACGTTGTACATGGCTAGCAATAGCATCTGTGTTTCCTCTTCATCCACCGCGTTTGAAGATTGCAGAAACAGTCCATATTTTCACATAAGTGGTTTATATTTAGTTAATGCAAGCACAAAGAATAGCTTTCGTGGATGTGGCCATCTTGATTTTCTCATAACTGGAACGCTCATTCCCAGCTCCGACTTCCAACTTTCGAGGTAACTTGAACACACCGTTTACGGGCGAAAAAGCGCACCGTCGCCCCTTCGTGTTTCGCAGGCAGTTTGGGCCGACAATCGCATTACAAAGATGCGTGACAACATTGAGCAATCATACAGTGGTCTGCGTGTAATCCAGCGTTTCTCAAAGTGTGGGGCGCACCCCACTTGTGGGGAATAGAAACATGACAGTTGGGGCGCGCCCCACACTTTGAGAAACGCTGACAGGTGGGGCGCGAGGAACAGGAGGAAATTTCACTTTAATTTTTTTTTTTACTTTGCTTTCATTTTCTATACACACTGTAAATCACTTTGTGATTCTGTCTGTGAAATCCGCTATACAAATAAATGTAAATTACTTACTTTTCCTGTAGGCTTTAAATTTCTAGGTAGGAGCGAAAGTTTGACAGACATAGCAACAGTAACTAATGGGGGCGGGGCTAAGCGGAACAAACTTTCGCGCGGATGGGTAGCAAGCTAATGTGTGGACCACAATTACACAAAATGGATACATTTGTGACTCGCACCTCAAAGGTCGTCGAGCCAGAGCCAGCGCCTGCAGAGAAACAAAAATCTGACTGTAATCAACCGAAAAGCCAACCGAAAAGAAAATATGATGAAGGGTATCTTGCTCTTGGATTCACGGCAGCGGTGGTGGGGGCAGAGGAGAGACCCCTGTGTGTTCTGTGTCTAAAACCGCTATCAGCAGACAGCATGAGACCCAACAAATTAAAGAGACACCTCGAGACACACACCCCAATCACGTCAATAAGCCACTTGATTTCTTTCAAAGAAAACTGGCAGAGTACCGTCAACAGGAGAAGCGCATGGTAAAAGCTGCATCAGTAAACAGTAACGCTCAAATGGCTTCATTTAGAGTTGCATACAGAATTGCACAATGCAAAAAACCACACACAATTGCTGAGCAGCTCATTCTCCCCGCTGCAATAGACATGGTGTCAGTCATGCTTGACGAGACAAGCGCGGCAAAATTAAAAGCTGTCCCACTGTCAAACGACACAGTTGCGAGACGTATATGCGACATTGCAAGTGATCTTGAGGAACAACTCGTAGACAAATTAAAAGAAAGTCGTTTTGCTTTACAAGTGGACAAAGCTACTGACAGCAATAAAGACTGCCTGTTCATCGCATACGTCCGCTTTGTGAATGGCGAGTCACTGTGCGAGGATTTGCTGTTTTGCAAATACATAAAAAATAGAGCCACTGCTGATGAGCTGTTCAAGATAATGGACAGTTTCCTCAAAGAACACGACCTTAAATGGGAAAACTGTGTGGGCTTTTGCTCTGATGGCGCACAGACCATGGCAGAGTCAAGAAACGGGCTGCAGGCTCTAATAAAGAGGGTTGCGCCAAAAGTGCATTGGACACACTGCGTCATTCACCGGGAAGCACTCGCGTCAAGGCAGCTCAGCCCCGAACTCAATGAGGTTTTAACAGATGTGAGCGCGGTAAAAACACGACCACTGAAAGCGCGACTGTTCTCTGCACTGTGTGAGGAAATGGGAGCTGATCATACAGCCGTGCTGTTTCACAGTGAAGCAAGGTGGCTCTCCCGGGGCAAAGTGCTGTCGCGCGTCTTTGAGCTCAGGGCAGAGATTCTGATCTTTTTGGAGGAGCGCATGCATGAGGCTGCAAGCAAGTTCAGTGATGAACAATTTCTGTTGAAGCTGGCCTACCTCAGCGATATGTTTGGCAAGCTGAATGAGTTAAATCTTCAGCTCCAAGGCAAAGATAAGCACATACCCCAACTGGCAGACAAAATCACTGCGTTCTCCCGAAAGCGCGAGGGATGGGGCAGGCGCCTCGACCAACAAAATATTGATGCCTTTGAGAACCTGGGTGAGGTTGCTGAAACCACCGAATCTGGTGCCACCACAGTGATCCCCTGCATCAAGCAACACATCTCCTCCCTGAGAGAAATGTTTCACAAATACTTCCCCATCAACAGTGCTCAGTACAACTGGGTTATGGATCCATTCAATGCAGCAGGTTGGTATTTTGACATTTTTATTGAATATTATACTCATATATTATATATTCATTTTATCTGTGTTGTATGCTACTTACTAACTGGAATGTTAGTCCAGATTGTTGTGTCCAGATGATTGTTGTCAAACAGATTTATTTGCATTTATTATGTAATGAAAAATAAAGTAAGCCTATTAATTTATAATCTATCTGCAGCACCTGCTGATTTCATGTCTGCTGAGGAGGACCAGTTTATTGAACTGACATCTGACTCCACCCTGAGGCTGAGGTTCACCACTCAGACTCTTTCTCAATTCTGGTTTGGAGTGAAGAGGGAGTATCCACTCATTGGGCAGAGAGCTGTGTCCATTCTTCTCCCCTTTGCCACATCTTATCTGTGTGAGATAGGCTTTTCAGCTGTTGCTTCTCTCAAAACGAAGTACAGGTCTCAGCTGAACATTGAGCATGACTTAAGAGTGGCAGTGTCAAGCCTGCAACCCCGATTTGAAAAGCTGTGCAGTGCAAAACAGGCTCATTGCAGCCACTAATGCTGGAGTACTGTAAAACTCATGTTCACTTGGCCTGTCTTGCCAAATGCATAGCTCCTCCTTTTTTTTTTGTTGCAAAGATTGCAAAGTGGCACTTTTATTTTATTTATTATTGAACTTGATGCAAGTTATTTGATTTATTATTGAACTTGATGCAAGTTACAACACTTTTATTTGATTTATTATTGAACTTGATGCAAGTTATAACACTTTTATTTGATTTATTATTGAACTTGATGCAAGTTATAACACTTTTTTGATTTATTATTGAACTTGATGTAAGTTATAACACTTTTGTTTTATTTATTATTGAACTTGATGCAAGTTATTTTATTTATTATTGAACTTGATGCAAGTTATACCACAGCTGCACAGTTATTTTATTTATTATTGAACTTGATGTTATTTTATGTTATTGAGTTTGAATGTATACAACTTGATGTTACTTGATGTTCAATAAATTTGAAAATGTTAAGCTTGGCATTAGCGTTCTGTTGGGGCGATGGGGGCAGGTGGGGCTTGAAATCTCCCCCTTGTCCAAAGTGGGGGATGACAAAAAAAGTTTGAGAACCACTGGTGTAATCAAACATGCTTCACCATACAAACAATCTTTATGAAAATGTACCGTATTTTTCGGACTATAAGGCGCACTTAAAATCTTTGGTTGTGCTTACCGACCTTGACGCTATTTTATTTGGTACATGGTGAAATTATAATTATGACCAGTAGATGGCAGTCACACATAAGAGATACATGTAGACTGCAATATCACTCAAGTAAACAACACCAACATTTTACATGTTCCATTGAAAATATAGAACATTACTACACACGGCGCTCAAAAATCTATCAAAATGTTTTAGTACGACTTTGGTAAGCAATGAAGCCGCACCGCTTGATGGATTGTACTGTGCTTCAACATACGAGTATTATTATGGTGTGTGTATAAGGTAAGACATTATCTGGCTTTTGTTTCACAACATTATGCAAAATCGACTTTTCTTACCTTCTGGTACCTGCTGATGTGTATTTGGGATCTGCATAAGTCCTGAAAATATACACGTGTCCGCCTTTGTAGTCCGTGCCGACACCGTAGTCAATAAGCTTCTTCTTTTTCTCTATCTTCTTGTTATGTGACATTCATCCTCCGCTGTTGCCATTTCTAATATAAAGTAGTATAACGTTCTTACTTATATCTGTCAGTAAACTCGCCATGAAAGCGCTAAAACATACCAGTGTAGTGAGTTTACATTATTCACCCAAGGAACTTTAGTTATTAGAGAGTTCCGGTCAAATGGTTTTTCACAGGACACATTTCCGCCGTTGGTTCTTGTGAGCCACGGATGAGGCGATGCTGCTCTGTTATTGATTGAAGTTAGGGCTGGGCGATATATCGAATATACTCGATATATTGTGGCTTTGTCTCTGTGCGATATAGAAAATTACAGTATTGTGATATTCCAGTATACGTTCTCACGCAGTTGCTTTTAGCTGCGGGCATTACACTACAGGCGTTTCTCACCCTTTCTTGTCTCTCCTCACAGAGACATAAAACAAGCGCACCTTGTTACATATGTCACATACTGTCGCGCGTGCAACGTCATACGCTCTCGCGGAGCATAGAGGTAGCGACATGGGTAACGTTAGCTGTGGTGCTAGCGGAGCGGTGCGAGTGGTAATACGAGAGAAAGAAGGTGCGAATCTGGTAACAAATGAAGGAAGAATTAATTCCCAAGAAAAACAGCACGGTGTCTATCGTCTGGCTTCAAGTGGGAAGATGTTGAACAGACAACCGTAATATGTAAAGTATGCGGCAAAAACGTTGCTACAAAAAGTAACAACACTGCTATTTTGTAGCATCATTTGAAAAGTCACCCGCTAGAGAATGAAACTCTGCATGTCAACATCTTCATTCGGTGCCACACCCTCAAAATGCCGAAGCAACCATTTCCAGATCAACACGGTATGAAAAAAAATAGTCAACAACAGAAGGAGATAACGTCCGCAGTAACCTAACACATAGCTAAGGACATACACTATTTGATTTCCTATTATGAAGCTAATTTTTATTTGACAGTTATTGAAATATCTTGTGTGACATTGTGCACAAAAGTGCACTTTATTTGTTTTAAACTATTGTACTGGCGTTCTGTACAAAAAGTGCACTTTAATTTAGTGTTGTTTTGATATGACATCTTAGTGACATCATGCACAAAAGTGCACTAATAGCTTGTTTTAAAATGTATCTGACAATCTTGCACTTTCTGTTTTGGAAATGACATGAGTGTTTGTGCCACTGCTTAAAGGCCTACTGAAACCCACTACTACCGACCACGCAGTCTGATAGTTTACATATCAATGATGAAATCTTAACATTGCAACACATGCCAATACGGCCGGGTTAACTTATAAAGTGCAATTTTAAATTTCCCGGGGAACTTCCGGTTCAAAACGCCTTTGGAGGATGACGTATGCGCGTGACGTCGCGAGGTCCACGGAAGTGTTTGGACCCTATTGGACACAATACACAGAGCTCTGTT
The DNA here is from genome assembly GCF_033978785.1 of Entelurus aequoreus. NCBI lineage: Eukaryota > Metazoa > Chordata > Actinopteri > Syngnathiformes > Syngnathidae > Entelurus > Entelurus aequoreus. The sequence goes on from NC_084755.1 coordinate 14,671,720, forward strand.
TTCTTCAACAAAATTCCACAGTATTCTGGACATCTGTGTTGGTGAATCTTTTGCAATTTGTTTAATGAACAATGGAGGCTGCAAAGAAGAATGTTGTAGGTGGGATCGGTGTATTAGCGGCTGGCTGTAGCAACACAACAATGAGGACTTTGTTGGATAGCAGACGCTAGCGCCGGCGACCTCACCTTGACTTCCTACGTCTCCGGGCCGCCGACCGCATCGTCGATCGCTGGAACGCAGGTGAGCACGGGTGTTGATGAGCAGATGAGGGCTGGCTGGCGTAGGTGGAGCGCTAATGTTTTTATCATAGCTCTGACGAGGTCCCGTTGCTAAGTTAGCGTTGTTAGCAACAGCATTGCCAGGCTTCGACGGGCGGCACAGCATTAACCGTGTATTTACATGTCCAGTGTTTGGTTCGGTGTCTCCTGATAGTAGTATTGTTGATCTTCTGTCTATCCTTCCAGTCAGGGATTTATTTATTTTGTTTCTATCTGCATTTGAGACAGATGCTATCACGTTAGCTCATGCTAAAGAGCTTCGTCGATGTATTGTCGTGGAGATAAAAGTCACTGTGAATGTCCATTTCGCCTTCTCGACTCTCATTTTCAAGAGGATATAGTATCCGAGGTGGTTTAAAATACAAATCCGTGATCCACAGTAGAAAAAGGAGAGAGTGTGGGGATTCCAATGAGCCAGCTTGTACCTAAGATACGGTCAGAGCGAAAAAAGATATCTCTTGAACTGCATTCTAGTCCGTCACTCTAACGTTCCTCATCCACAAATCTTTCATCCTTGCTCAAATTAATGAGGTAATCGTCGCTTTCTCGCTCCGAATATCTCTCGCTCCATTGTAAACAACGGGGAATTGTGAGCAGCACTACCGCTTGTGACGTCACGCTACTTCCGGTAGGGGCAAGGTTTTTTTTTATCAGCGAGCAAAAGTTGCGAACTTTATCGTCGATTTTCTCTACTAAATCCTTTCAGCAAAAATATGGCAATATCGCAAATGATCAAGTATGACACATAGAATGGATATGCTATTCCCGTTTAAATTAAAAAAAAAATTTTTAGTAGGCCTTTAATAACTGTTTAATAAATACAGTTTTGGTAAATTGACTTCATTGTGATTTCCCTCTCTGCATGAAAGTTTAAAATGAGCATGTATTAATGCAGTATGAACAAGAATGTTTTAATGTAGACACATAGACTCATCATACTGGTGTGATTATATGCATCAAGTGTTAATTCAAGGCTAAGGCAAAATATTGAGATATATCGTGACATTGTCTAAAAATATCTAGATATTAATAAAAGGCCATATCGCCCAGCCCTAATTGAAGTAAAGTCTGAATGTCATTAAAACAGTTAGCTCCATCTTTTGACACTTCTTCCAGTCCCGTCCTTGCACGCTACACCGCTACAACAAAGATGACGGGGAGAAGGCGCTGCCAAAGGTGAGTCACGTAAATAAGACCGCGCACAAAACGGCGCATCCGGAAGCGACTGTCAGAAAGCGACTTGAAGATGATCTGTAAAAAATTATCTATGCAACATTTTGACCAAAGAACCACCATCACGTTATGTAGAAGACAAGGAAGTGTTTAAAAGTTGGAAAATAAATAAATAAATAAAGACTCCTTTAATGCGCCCTATAATCCGGTGCGCCGTTTGCAAGAAAGTAGACCAGACTAGACCCGCTCATCGGCAGTGCGCCCTATGGTCCAGAAAATACGGTACTATGGATACGCTGACTTACATTATTTGACACACATGAAACACATTTTACCTGTTCCTCCACCAAGTCGCTGCCGAGCATCAATATTGCCAATCCTTTGACGAGCATCGAAAGTTTTGCCAACTCCTCCCACGCCTCGCCCAAACATTGTTCTGAAATTACAATTTCAAAAATGTTACAACAGAAATCAGACAGACTATTGATCAAACCAACAATAGCAAATGTTTGCAAAAAAATGGCGGTGGTGATGTTAGTATATAATGGCAGTAAAAACACAGTGCTAGGAGATAAAACGTTATCAATATATATCGGCATAGACACGTAATCGATATAAATAAAAATTGCATTTGATAAAACTAAGTTGCGAAGAAAGGTTGGTTGCATGAACAAAGGCACTCGATCCCTGGTAACCAACCGAGCAACGCAGGAAGTGATCACTGATCAGTGGGAGTGACACGCTAACAGTCAATCAGGTAACGGTATCAACTATCAAGTTTGGTTGCGCCATCTTGTTGCCTGGAGTTGATTCTTTGCATGACGTGAGAAGAAAGTAAAAATGAGCACCGCAGAGAGCAAATACATTGTGATTAAAACAGGAAAAATCAACTTGACAGTACGGCAGTTTTTGGATTATTTTTTAAAAACAGATGATCTCTCCTCTTTTCTTCTCAACCCTTGTCCGTATTCAGGTATACGGAAACCACAGGTAGGAACCAAAGTGTAGGACTATGAATAAAATTTATTACAAAATATAACAAGTGTGCTACTTCACAATAATAGTAATTTGGTCCAAAAATATTTAAATAATAGTTACTGCATACCATGAATTCCTTTCCATACTTAAATAGGAATAACATACCAAATTAATGTTACACAGCCTTAACTTCCTGACACTTAACCTCTTCTCAGATTTCTCTAGGTTTCCATTCCGGTAAGAGTGTCCGCCCTGAGATCGGTAGGTCATGAGTTCAAACCCCGGCCGAGTCATACCAAAGACTATAAAATGGGACCCATTACCTCCCTGTTTGACATTCAGCATCACGGGTTGGAATTGGGGGTTAAATCACCAAAATGATTCCCGGGCGCGGCCACCGCTGCTGCTCACTGCTCCCCTCACCTCCCAGGGGGTGATCGAGGGTGATGGGTCAAATGCAGAGGATAATTTCACCACACCTAGTGTGTGTGACAATCATTGGTACTTTAACTTTTAGTGCAAATTACACTTTATTAAGCATTTTTTACATATAGTCCTTATGTCCACTTTCATTTTCAGAGGTTATGAAGCGTTCTGTGATTTTAGAATTGTGTTTACATTGAGTGTTACCTTGTCTGAGTTATTGTGTAGAAATATGGGGCAATACTTACAAAAGTACACTTAATTTCCTAATTGTGTTAGAAAACATGTCAGAATAATACATAATGTTGCATATAGAGCAGTGGTCCCCAACCACCGGGCCGATTGGTACCGGGCTGCGCAAGAAATTAAAAAAAAAATAATAATAATATTTTTTTTTTAATTAAATCAACATAAAAAACACAATATATACATTATATATCAATATAGATCAATACAGTCTGCAGGGATACAGTCCGTAAGCACACATGATTGTATTTCTTTATGAAAACAAATAAAACAAATAAAAAATAAAAATATTCCCCCGTCCGTGGGACAAATTTTCAAGTGTTGACCTTCAAAAAGGTTGGGGACCACTGATATAGAGAACATACAAACCCTTTATTTATTGAAATTCAATGATTTGGTGCACTAGCAAACAGCTAAAATTATGTACAAAAACTATAACCTGTTACCCAAGAATATACAACAATTCTTCTCAACAAAAGAGGAGAAATATAACCTCAGAGGAAAAACTAATTTACAATATTTGTATGCACGTACAACACTTAAAACTTTAGCATATCAGTATGTGGAATTAAATTATGAAACAGATTATGCATAGATGTCAAACAATGTACTAATATATTCCACTTTAAGAGGCTGTACATACTACAAGTGTTTACAAAGTACAAGGAAGAAGAGTCTTGATAAAACATCTTGAACTTTGTTGAAAATGAGATATTCATTGGTGTAAATTTTGTTACAATTTCAAGATCAGAACAGGAAGTGACAAAATATGTTAGTAATTGCTATAACTTAGAAACGGGGTAGGATTAAATAAGCGTTGCTTCTTCCTACTACTCAGAGAAATGAACATAGGTAATTATATGATGCATCACATTGTATCTGTTTACATGTTCGAAATAAATCAAACCATAACCATTGTTTTCCATGGTTGTGTTGACTTTTCCTTTCCACCTTGATAGCTGTGTGGATTATAATCAGAGGAAGGTTATATTTTAATGTTTTTTACATTTAATTCATTTTCTATAGGTCAAAAAATACTAACGAATATCGATATCGACTGATATAAAACTTTTTTTTTTAATTAACGGCGGGACGGCGTGGCGAAGTTGGTAGAGTGGCCGTGCCAGCAATCGGAGGGTTGCTGGTTACTGGGGTTCAATCCCCACCTTCTACCATCCTAGTCACGTCCGTTGTGTCCTTGGGCAAGACACTTCACCCTTGCTCCTGATGGGTACTGGTTAGCGCCTTGCATGGCAGCTCCCGCCATCAGTGTGTGAATGGGTGAATGTGGAAATACTGTCAAAGCGCTTTGAGTACCTTGAAGGTAAAAAAGCGCTATACAAGTATAACCCATTTATCATTTATTATCAGTGTTGGCGTTAACACACTTTTTGTGTCTTTTTACGCATTGAAATCAGAAAGGACGTGAAATTCCGGAAGTCTGTGTGTACCCCGGACGTGGGCATTTTTTTTTTTTTTTTTTTTACAGATTATCGCTGTTTTGTTTATATTTGCCGGGTCAAATTATTAATTATTGGTCAACTTCAAAGTAATGCACTTTCCGGTACAATTTCTTAAAATTTTGAATTGCTGTTTTATCGATCACAATTACTGCATTTCCGGTATTAGGACTCCCGGGTGTTGTTGTTTTCATCATGGTGAGCAATAAACCCAAGAAGCGAAGCTTCAATGAAAAGTGGCTTCAGGAGCCACTTTTCAGCAAATGGCTCACTTATGACGATGGAAAGATGTTTTGCACGCCATGTAAACGGGCTAAGAAAAAGAACACCCTCACGACCGGGTGCACTGATTTTCAAAGATCCAGCCTCACCAGGCATCAAGAAACAACCTCCAATTTGGATCCCTACAATTCCGCTATTTGATCGTAATGACGAGGCCGTCAATTTGTTACAACTCTTTTTTTATGTTTTCCACAAAGCCAAGCGGACATCTACCATGCTATTAACACTCCTGAACATGCTAGCGCTCCCTCTCCTAACTTGCACACTCACTTACACACATCACTCACCCCACTATTGCCATTCTTAAAGGGGAAACACAGCTTATGGCCATCACCAAGCCAGAGATGAAATGCTCGAGGCATTGATTGCCACTGTATTAAATGACATTGAAACTAACTTGCAAAATTCTAAGTTTGTTGGCATTATTTGCCATGAAAGTGTAGATGTGGCTGTTTTAAAGGACTGATGATCTACATACAGGTGAGAATCATCAATTAAATGTGTCTTGTGCATGTATGCCCTGGCACACCATTACATGACCGAAGCAAAAAACATTTTACACTTTTATACTGAAATAAATACACCTAAAACTTATTAAATAAAAATATAGAGAAAAATACCGGCAGCGGTAAAGTTTAGATCCATGAAGGAAAGAAGAAAGTGAATGAATGATCATACATTTACATATGGATAAAAATGTGTTTTCTTTTGTAATATTTTATAAATGAATTAAGTAACGTTTATGACTACACTTTTCCAAAACACAATATAGAATGTGAGGTATAACATAATGCGTACATTTATCATTTGTTTTCAAAACGCTTACAAAAAAGTAAGACCCCAAAAATTTACAGTGGGACCTTATTTGTATGACATGATGGGGTCCCTGGGACCCCATTTTGAAAATTCCTAGCGCCAACACTGATTATGATGCAGTTGTCAGCCATGTCGCCCAGCCCTATGAACACATGTTATTTAAAACGTTAGCCTGGTATGTTCCGAACTAACAATGCAAACAGAGCAGTGACTTCATCATTAAATGTTATCTTGCAAATAAATACTTTGGGACTTTCAAAATCTAAAATAGTCTGCAGCATTATTTCATTCAAAGCAGGCCAGAAACAAGGCGAAGTTGTACGAAAGCTAACTGCTAATTAGCTTATCAGTTACGACAACAGACGCACGACGTGACTTGCAAGCTAGCACTGCCAAACCACGTAATGCATCTACCGTAATTAAAACAGTTATAATTCCCAGGGTGTATCACTTGTTGAAGAGCAAACTCATTCTATTTAAAACTGGATTAAAAAAACAAAACACACGAGCGTGAAGGCTTAACATTAAGCTAATGCTAATAAGTTTGCAGTGTATGAGCTAACATTTGCTCACATTAGCCAGCAAAAACTCACATATAAATAGTTAATAATGCACGACATGAAATACATTAGCGACTACTGAACAATGGCTAGAGTGATAAGTGAGCAGTCGCGTTACCGTTTAATAGGCACTTTAACGTTAATTCCGCGTTGTCGTATCACTTCATCCAAAGAGACGTCTGCCATTTTCTCCGCCTCTACCCGACTGCGCATGTGTGTTTGGCCACAGTACGGACGCCCAATTGATCAAGAAGTCGTTTTTAAAAATAAAATAAAATGTACTCTTTGCACGTTTATACTAATGATACCAATCTAACAAATCTAGCACGACGTAGGTGAAAACAAATAAAGTGAAGATATATGCAATACAATCGATTGTTCTTGAATCGTCGAAGTGTCTTGCTACCCATGAGCCTTTGCGAATACCAAAAGATAATTCACCGCTTAACTATTCGCGTAGTGGCAAAGAAAAACACAATTTAAAATACATTTTAGGCAACCAAACGTCATTTTATTAAAGACTAAACACACCAACACGCAATAGATTTGTGGCAGTGTTGCTTGGTGGGGATATTTGTAACACTCTGACTGAGCCGGTGTAGTGTCTGTTCACATAGAAGCTCTCAGCGCTCTACACGGCATGCCTTAAACTGATGAGTAAGGAAAATAACGACCCGGGTTGACGCCCGTGTCCTCGTTCAAACTACGAGAAGAATTTTTGAAAGGGGATAGGTCCTCCTGCTGAGGTGACTTGTCTACTTTGCGAGATGCCTTGCGGGATCTGGATCTTCCCTGCCTCCCTGAACATGTTAAAATCAATTTGGTATAGTCGAAAATGGAGAGGGACTAAACCGACGCCTACTGTTTACATACCATTATCGCCCTATCGACAAAAACACTTTGTGTACAGTTAATCTACTACATAAACACCCCGAAAAGTCCATCAAAAAAAATACAATTGACATTTTAAAATAATTAAATATTAATTGAAACGTGCAAGTCAAACTTAATTAAAGGTTTAAATAAAAAAAAATCATACTGAAATGAATTTTTTAAATTTAAACGGGAATAGCAGATCCATTCTATGTGTCATACTTGATCATTTCGCGATATTGCCATATTTTTGCTGAAAGGATTTAGTAGAGAAAATCGACGATAAAGTTCGCAACTTTTGCTCGCTGATAAAAAAAAGCCTTGTCTGTACCGGAAGTAGCGTGACGTCACAGGAGCTAGTATTCCTCACAATTCCCCGTTGTTTACAATGGAGCGAGAGATATTAGGAGCGAGAAAGTGACGATTACCCCACTAATTTGAGCGAGGATGAACGATTCGTGGATGAGGCACGTTAGAGTGAAGAACTAGAGGCAGTGCCGGACGTATCTTTTTTCGCTCTCACCGTAACTTAGGTACAAGCTGGCTCATTGGATTCCACACTCTCTCCTTTTTCTATTGTGGATCACGGATTTGTATTTTAAACCACCTCGGATACTATATCCTCTTGAAAATGAGAGTCGAGCACGCGAAATGGACATTCAGAGTGACTTTTATCTCCACGACAATACATCGGTGACACACTAGCTACTGAGCTAACGTGATAGCATCGTTCTCAAATGCAGATGGAAACAAAAGAAATAAACCCCTGACTGGAAGGATAGACAGAAGATCAACAATACTATTAAACCATGTACATGTAACTACACGGTTACATCAACAGCCGTGCTCACCTGCGTTCCAGCGATCGGCGGCGCGACGAAAGACTTCACCCATCATCGACGAAGCTCTTAGCATGAGCTAACGTGATAGCATCTGTCTCAAATGCAGATAGAAACAAAATAAATAAATCCCTGACTGGAAGGATAGACAGAAGATCAACAATACTATTATCAGGAGACACCGAACCAAACACTGGACATGTAAATACACGGTTAATGTGTATTCGACGCCTGTCGAAGCCTAGCAATGCTGTTGCTAACGACGTTACCTTAACAACGGGACCTCGTCAGAGCTATAATAAAAACATTAGCGCTCCACCTACGCCAGCCAGCCCTCCTCAGCTCATCAACACCCGTGCTCACCTGCATTCCAGCGTTTGACGATGCGGTCGGCGGCCTGGAGACGTAGGAAGTCAAGGTGAGTTCGCCGCTAGCGCGTCTGCTATCCAAGTCAAAGTCCTCCTTGTTGTGTTGCTACAGCCAGCCGCATACACCGATCCCACCTACAACGTTTTTTTTTAGTTTATATATCAATGATGAAATCTTAACATTGCAACACATGCCAATACGGCCGGGTTAACTTATAAAGTGCAATTTTAAATTTCCCGCTAAACTTCCGGTTGAAAACGTCTTTGTATGATGACGTATGCGAGTGACGTCACAAGTTAAACGGAAGTATTGGTACACCTTTGAATCCAATACAAAAAAACTCTGTTTACATTTTTAACATGTAAAGTGACTTTGGGTACTTAGAAAAGCGCTATATAAATCCCAGGTATTATTATTATTATTATTATCTCAAAATTCCACAGTATTCTGGACATCTGTGTTGGTGAATCTTTTGCAATTTGTTTAATGAACAATGAAGACTGCAAAGAAGAAAGTTGTAGGTGGGATCGGTGTATTAGCGGCTGGCTGTAGCAACACAACCAGGAGGACTTTGACTTGGATAGCAGACGCGCTAGCCGACGCTAGCCGCCGACCGCACGGATGATGTCCTTCGTCCTTCCGTCGATCGCTGGAACGCAGGTGAGCACGGGTGTTGATGAGCAGATGAGGGCTGGCTGGCGTACGTAGAGCGCTAATGTTTTTATCATAGCTCTGTGAGGTCCCGTTGCTAAGTTAGCTTCAATGGCGTCGTTAGCAACAGCATTGTTAATCTTCGCCAAGCTGGAAAGCATTAACCGTGTATTTACATGTCCAGGGTTTAATAGTATTGTTGATTTTCTGTCTATCCTTCCAGTCAGCGGTTTATTTCTTTTGTTTATATCTGCATTTGAGCCCGATGCTATCACGTTAGCTTCGTAGCTAAAGTGTTTCGCCGATGTATTGTCGTGGAGATAAAAGTCACTGTGAATGTCCATTTCGCCTTCTCGACTCTCATTTTCAAGAGGATATAGTATCCGAGGTGGTTTAAAATACAAATCCGTGATCCACAATAGAAAAAGGAGAAAGTGTGGAATCCAACCCTTGTAGCTAAGTTACGGTCAGAGCGAAAAAAGATACGTCCTGCACTGCACTATAGTCCTTCACTCTCACTTTCCTCATCCACGAATCTTTCATCCTCACTCAAATTAATGGGGTAATCGTCGCTTTCTCGGTCCGAATCTCTCTCGCTGCTGGTGTAAACAATAGGGAAATGTGAGCAGCACTCCAGCTTGTGACGTCACGCTACTTCCGGTAGGGGCAAGGCTTTTTTATATCAGCGACCAAAAGTTGCAAACTTTATCGTCGTTGTTCTCTACTAAATCCTTTCAGCAAAAATATGGCAATATCACGAAATGATCAAGTATGACACATAGAATGGATCTTCTATCCCCGTTTAAATAAAAACATTTCATTTCAGTAGGCCTTTAAATACTGAAGTTAGCATGCTAACAGTGAGAATCTTAGTACCAAGTTGTGTGACTGAGGTGTTCTGCTGCAAAAATGGCTAAACAAAAGTCACCATGCTAATGTTATTATGCCAAAATGGCATTTTGGCATAATAACATTAGCATTGTTTTGCAAGTCACAAGTAAGTCTCAAGTCTTTGCCCTCAAGTCTCGAGTCAAGTCCCGGGTCAAGACAGGCAAGTCCAAAGTCAAGACTGGAAAGTCTCAAGTCAAGTTCCAAGTCCTGCATTTTGAGTTTCGAGTCCTTTCAAGTCCTTTTAACCACAGACTAATACCTGTATATTTACACAGATTGTGTATGCTTTTAAAACGATGTATTTATTTATTAAAACAGGTGCATTTAAAATTGCAGGGAAAAAAATAGTGCTGACATTGCACTTTCATAATAGCACTATTAACCAGTCATTTTAAACATTTAACTCATTCCTTTACAGAATAAACACATTTGTAAAAACAAGTGCAACTGTACTTATTTGCACAAAAGTGTTAACATTGTATTTCCATGGCATATTGCATTGTAACTAGTTCCACAGCTGTTTCTATCATTTTCTTACCTTATCTCATTGATCTCATCTCATACTGTATGTGTGTTTATGTGTGCGTACACTTGAAAAACATAACAAATACACATAACAATGAACAGAGTTGTACTTTTTAGATGTCAGGGCCCTATGCAATATGTACACATATTCTTAATATAGTATACATTTTAACTGACCTTTATTTGACTATGTTTGTCTTTTTGTAGGTGGCTAAAATACGCGGTGCTGCTGACCGCCGTCTAACGTTACGTTACTGTGTGTGATACATTGACTAACGTAACGTTATGTATAGGTACATTATGCAATCCTGCTTAAAAAAAATCACTTGACAAAAAGTATGAATAAGGTAGCAAACTGCAGTGGACGCAACAGATTGCCGTGTTTGCAATGACGTTATAACCATAGACATCTTATAAGTAGACGCAGCATTGGCTGCTGTGAGGTGGGATTACTTTTCACAAGTAAGATTTAACATTAACATTGGTTGTATTTTGTGAAAAGAATATTACCACAGAGTTGAGAAGGAGCAAAGATCTTCAATATTTGTATGTGAAAATCACAAAAAATCTTCAGGGGGAGGATGACCCTCCTACAGGGGTTTGGTTTACAAACTTTCAGCCCCACCTTAAACAAAATTCACCAGCCGCCACTGATTATGATGTGTTCTCATTTTAGGCAAAGTATAAGACAATACTTTCTTAACAGTATAATTGTAACCAGGAATAAGTCTTCAAGTAACAATATTCAAATACTAACATTGTTGGGTGAAACAGAATTTGGTTTTATTCTGAATCCAGTGAAACAAATTGGTGGTTTTAACTGATATAAAGACTTTAAGGTGTTTATATATGTTTATGTTTAAGTATTTGGCAGACGCTTTTATCCAAAGCGACATACATAAAAAATACATATAAAACAATCACTGTAAACATGATCATTTAACGAAAGAATGTAATACAAAATATCAATACAAAGTGTCAAGACAGAATAAACTCTCTGCTGCTGCAGCAACAGAGATACAGTATATAGGTCCCTAAGATATATAGATATCTAATGTATTCATACATTGTTTATGTAGAATATACGCATGTTTATATAACCTAATCATATTGTTTCTTGAATTTAAAAATAGCTGACCGTTTTTTCCCCCTTCTCTGGGATTATGTTCCCAGTTTTGATCTCGGACGTCTGGTCACTTATAGCATATAAGAATATTCTATTACGGTTAAGCAAACTATGAATAATAAAACACGCCAAAACATGTGTCCTATATCACAGCAACACGAAAAAAATGCATGAAAATCAGTGGTATTCAGTGAGGTAAGATGAATTAAATGCGCTGACAGTTCATTGCTCCTGCCAAATGAATTGCACTGAGTGGAGCGGATCACCACTCCAACATGGCGGCCCCGTGTCTCGTCAGCGCCAGTAGGCAGTAGCGCTCGATGCTGCGTACCCTTAGAAGATGTCTATGGTTATAACGTTAGCAGTGAGTTTACAGCCTCACTGATTTAACTACACAGCAAATAAAAATTACGTTACTTAGCCAATAAACGTTAGCTTACATTCAAAATTTACCGTTCTGTGTGCAACTTCAAATGTCGAACGAAGTTGGAAGTTGTTGCAATTCGTTTTTTGTTGACCAAGTCGTAGTTTTAATACCCGAACGAAACTATCTTTGGCGTCATTTTTCCTCACTGGCGCATTGTTTGAGAGCTATTCTTCGTTGATTGTTCTGCAATTTGATTGGATGAATGCTGTGGGATGAAAACAACGTGGATCTAATTTGATTGGCTGTTGTACTGACAGGCAGCACACAAGCTGACACACACACGTACACAATGGAAGATACGGAGTGCTCCTGAATAACTTTTTAATTGTTGGGTTTTGGGGAAAGTAGCAAGTCATGTCAAGTCAAAAGGCTCAAGTCCAAGTGAAGTCACAAGTCATTGATGTTAAAGTCCAAGTCGAGTTGCAAGTCTCTTTACATTTTGTCAAGTCAAGTCTAAAGTCATCAAATTCATGACTCGAGTCCAAGTCATGTGACTCGACTCCACACCTTTGCAAAATGCTAATGTTAGCATGCTAACAGTTAACTTATACTTAGACTAATAGTTAGCATGTGTCAAGTACTGTACCAAGTTCCATCAGTCTGAGTTGTTCGGTTGGAAAACTGGCTAAAAAATAAAAGTTAGCACGTTAATGTTAGCACTCTAGCATGCTTACAGTTAGCATGAGTCAAGTACCAAGTACATGAGTTAAAGTTAAAGTACACATAGTCACACACACACTAGGTGTGGTGAAATGATCCTCTGGATTTGACCCATCCCCTTGTTCCACCCCCTGAGAGGTGAGGGGAGCAGTGAGCAGCAGCGGTGGCCGCTTGGGAATCATTTTGGTGATTTAATCCCCAATTCCAACCCTTGATGCTGAGTGCCAAGCAGGGAGGTAATGGTCCCATTTTTATAGTCTTTGGTATGACTCAGCTGGGGTTTGAACTCACGACCTACCGAGTCTGAGGCGTTCGGCCGCAAAATTGGCTAAAAATGTTAGCACGTTAATGGCTAAAAAAAAGTTAGCATGTTAATGTTAGCATTCTACCAAGCTAATAGTTAGCATGTGTCAAGTACTGTACCAAGTTCCTTTAGTCTGAGGCGTTCAGATGAAAAACTAGCTTTAAAAAAGTCAGCACGTTAATGTTAGCATCCTAGCATGCTTACAGTTAGCATGAGTCAAGTACATGAGTCTGAGGCGTTCGGCTGCAAAATTGGCTAAAAAAAGTTAGCCCGTTAATGTTAGCCTTCTACCTTGCTAATATTTAGCATGTGTCAAGCACTGTACCAAGTTCCATCAATCTGAGGCGTTCGGTTGCAAAACTGGCTAAAAACAAAGTTAGAACGTTAATGTTGGCATTCTAGCATGCTTAGAGTTAGCATTAGTCAAGTACCAAGTACATGAGTCTGAGGCGTTTGGCTGCAAAATTAGCTAAAAAAAAGTTAGCACGTTAATGTTAGCATTCTACTATGCTAATAGTTAGCATGTGTCAAGTACTCTACCAAGTTATATCAGTCTGAGGCGTTCGGCTGCAAAATTGGCTAAAAAAAAAGTTAGCACTTTGATGTTAGCATTCTACCATGCTTATATTTAGCAGTCTGAGGTGTTCTGGCTGCAAAATTGGCAAAAGAAGTTAGCATGTTGATGTTAGCATTCTACCATGCTAAAAGTTAGCATGTGTCAAGTACTCTACCAAGTTATATCAGTCTGAGGCGTTCGGCTGCAAAATTGGCTAAAAAAAAACTTAGCACGTTGATGTTAGCATTCTACCATGCTAACTGTTAGCATGTGTCAAGTACTGTACCAAGTTCCATCAGTCTGAGGCGTTCAGTTGCAAAACTGGCTTTAAAAAAAGTCAGCACGTTGGCATTCTAGCATGCTTACAGTTAGCATAAGTCAAGTACCTAGTACATGAGTCTGAGGCGTTCGGTTTGAACACCCCTGCCCTAATAAGATTGGTGAAATGTCATACACTCCTCTCCCCGGCAGAGGGCAGCATTCGTCCGTTCAAAACCCCGCCGGAGAATGGCTGTCAAGCGCATGTGTATAACAAACTCCAACTCCCACAATGCATCACTTCAGACACAGCTCCAAGCAGTCGGTACCTCGGAGCACATCATCACTGTGGACTCGCCGTGCTCAAGAGCAATGGCAGCCGCCTTATCCCGCGCCCTCAAACTGCCAGGTAGGATTCCACACAAAAACATTTCAACTGCCTAAAAAAAAAGAAAAAAAAGGCAGTAACCGTCGTTTGTTACGCTAGCGTCTTACGTCATGACATGCTTGTCACGTCTAATGAATTAGTGCGTCGCATTGTTAGCATACGTCAAATGCGTTACGTGATTGTGTTGGCACGTGCCCCCGAGTGATGCCACACACGAGAAATGGACACACGATGAATACATTCACGTGGAAACGCTCGTTAGTACCGTAAGCTTGTTTTGAGTCTGCTGTTTGCTAGCAGGCTGCTGGAGCTAACAGGCAAACACGGAGCGCAGTGAGCATCATCTCGAATACGACATCTCTGACACACCAACATAATCAACGTTGGAAGGTGAATAACGTAATTATCCCAAATAGGTAAACAAACACCAAAATAAAATGGGCTCTTAATATTTGTTAGCAACAATTGCATGTCAATGATTATTGAACATTTAGAAGTGCATTTTCCCCCCAATTGGAAAAAGTGGTTTGTTTTGTTGTCTTTTTGTTGCCAATTATAATTGTATGATTTTTTAAACGCCTTTTGGATTGTCTTTAATGCTTTTTCTAAAGATATCAGCAAATTTAATCATTTCATGCCCATGTCCGACTGCTAAAACCTCACCTGGATGCTGCCATTTCTTTTTTGTTTTGCACATTTTCAGTTATATTTTCTTGATTGGTATTAAGTTGATTTACTTTTTTCACAAATTAAAATGGGCCTTTTATTTAAATTATGTTTATGTATATGTTATGTTTATTGATAAAGCCATATAATACTATACATATGTTATATTTAATTTACATTAGTTACTCATTTTACACATAATTTGGTAATTAATTAGTTTTAGTAACAAAAATTCTGAGTAGCCACTTGGGAGCGGCTTTTTAGTGAGCCGAGCCAAAGTGCCGACTAGCAGCGATACGCTCTAATTGCTTCGCCAAGTTGGCTCAATAAATACAAAACCCTAAACCAGTGAAGTTGGCACGTTGTGTAATTCGTGATTTGCAAATCATTTTCAACATATGTTCAATTGAATAGACTGCAAAGACAAGATATTTAAAGGCCTACTGAAATTAATTTTTTTTATTTAAACGGGTATAGCAGATCTATTCTATGTGTCATACTTGATCATTTCGCTATATTGCCATATTTTTGCTGAAAGGATTTAGTATAGAAAAACGACGATAAAGATCGCAACTTTTGGTATCTGACAAAAAAAAGCCTTGTCCCTACCGGAAGAAGCGTGACGTAGTCAGCTGAACATTTCCGCAATGTTCCCTATTGTTTACAGTGATGGTGGCCAGAACTGAGAGCGATTCGGACCGAGAAAGCGACGATTTCCCCATTAATTTGAGCGAGGATGAAAGATTTGTGGATGAGGAACTTTAGAGTGCAGTTCAAGACATATCTTTTTTCGCTCTGACCGTAACTTAGGTACAAGCTGGCTCATTGGATTCCACACGCTCTCCTTTTTCTATTTTGGATCACAGATTTGTATTTTAAACCACCTCGGATACTCTATCCTCTTGAAAATGAGAGTCGAGAACGCGAAATGGACATTCACAATGACTTTTATATCCACGACAATACATCGGTGAAACACTTTAGCTATGAGCTAACGTGATAGCATCGTGCTTTAACTGCATATAGAAACAAAATAAATAAACCCCTGACTGGAAGGATAGATAGAAAATCAACAATACTATTAAACCGTGGACATGTAAATACACGGTTAATGCTTCCCAGGCTGGCGAAGGTTAACAATGCTGTGCTAACAACGCCAATGAAGCTAACTTAGCAACCGGACCTCACAGAGCTATGCTAAAAACATTAGCTCTCCACCTACGCCAGCCAGCCTTCATCTGCTCATCAACACCCGTGCTCACCTGCGTTCCAGCGATCGACGGTGCGACGAAGGACTTCACCCGATCACAGATGCGGTTGGCGGCCCGGAGACGTAGGAAGTCAAGGTGAGGTCACCGGCTAGCGCGTCTGCTCTCCAACAAAGTCCTCTGGTTGTGTTGCTGTAGTCCGCCGCCGCCGCTAATACACCGATCCCACCTACAACTTTCTTCTTTGCAGCCTTCATTGTTCATTAACACATTGCAAAAGATTCACCAACACAAATGTCCAGAATACTGTGGAATTATGAAATTAAAACAGAGCTTTTTGTATAGGATTCTACGGGGTACCAATACTTCCGTTTAACTGACTACGTCACGCGCATACGTCATCATACCGAGACGTTTCAGCCGGATATTTCCCGGGAAATTTAAAATTGCACTTTATAAGTTAACCCGGCCGTATTGGCATGTGTTGCAATGCTAAGATTTCATCATTGATTTATAAACTATCAGACTGCGTAGTCGGTAGTAGTGGGTTTCAGTAGGCCTTTAATGTTCGAACTTAAAAACATACATTTTTTTTGTGTGCAAATAATCAGCTTAGAATCTAATGGCAGCAACACATTGCAAAAAAGTTGTCACAGGGGCATTTTTACCACTGTGTTACATGGCCTTTCCTTTTAACAAAACTCAGCAAACGTTTGAGAACTGAGGAGACACATTTTTGAAGTGGAATTCTTTCCCATTCTTGCTTGATGTACAGCTTAAGTTCAACAGTCCTTTGTGGTATTTTATGCTCCACAAAGCACAACACATTTTCAATGGGAGACAGGTCTGGACTACAGGCAGGCCAGTCTAGTACCCGCACTCTTTTACTATAAAGCAGTGGTTCTTAACCTTGTTGGAGGTACCAAACCCCACCAGTTTCATATGCGCATTCACCGAACCCTTCTTTAGTGAAAAATAATAATTATACATTTTTTTTCAAATTCAAGAAAAAGTTATGTTTTTTTACTGGTGCCCAAAATGAACCGTGCATGAACATCACCTTGTTCAAAGAACAAAACCAACACAGTGCATGAACTCACTACAAATTACACACCTTACACACATAAACATGAGTTGATTTACGTGGACCCCGACTTAAACAAGTTGAAAAACTTATTTGGGTGTTAGTGGTCAATTGTACGGAATAAGTACTGTACTGTGTAAACTGTACTGTTTCATATAATGTATTCTCTTCCTTTGCAATCTGCTAGTAAAAGTTTAAATCGATCAATCAAACAACCTGCAAATCGGATGGAAAATTAGAAGGAACATTGTTTGGGGGTATCTATAATACGCTGATAGGGAGAAGTTTTTATTTACACAATAAGTCAGATGCGTCTTTACCTCCCTGATAGGGAGAAGTTTTTATTTACACGATAAGTCAGATGCGTCTTTACCTCCGTGGCGGAGGCTCCGCCGAACCCCTGAGGCCGACTCACCGAACCCCTAGGGTTCGATCGAACCCAGGTTAAGAACCACTGCTATAAAGCCATGCTGTTGTAACACGTGGCTTGGCATTGTCTTGCTGAAATAAGCATTATAACGTTGCTTGGATGGCAACATATGTTGCTCCAAAACCTGTATGTACCTTTCAGCATTAATGGTGCCTTCACAGATGTGTAAATTACCCATGCCTTGGGCACAAATACACCCCCATACCATCACAGATGCTGGCTTTTCAACTTTGCGCCTATAACAATCTGACTATAACAATTTGAAATGTGGACTCGTTAGACCACAGAACACTTTTCCACATTGCATCAGTCCAGCGAAGCCGGCGGCGTTTCTGGGTGTTGTTGATAAATGGCTTTCGCTTTGCATAGTAGAGTTTTAACTTGCACTTACAGATGTAGCGACCAACTGTAGTTACTGACAGTGGTTTTCCGAAGTGTTCCTGAGCCCATTTGGTGATATCCTTTACACAATGATGTCGCTTTTTGATGCCGTACCGCCTGAGGGATCGAAGGTCACAGGCATTCAATGTTGGTTTTCGGCCTTGCCGTGATTTCTCCAGATTCTCTGAAACTTTTGATGATATTACGGACAGTAGATGGTGAAATCCCTAAATTCCTTGCAATAGCTTGTTGAATAATGTTGTTCTTAAACTGTTTGACAATTTGCTCACGCATTTGTTCACAAAGTGGTGACCCTCGTCCCATCCTTGTTTGTGAATGACTGAGCATTTCATGGAAGCTGCTTCTATACCCAATCATGGCACCCACCTGTTCCCAATTAGCCTGTTCACCTGTGGGATGTTCCAAATAAGTGTTTGATGAGCATTCCTCAACTTTATCAGTCTTTTTTGCCACTTGTGCCAGCTTTTTTGAAACATGTTGCAGGCATCAAATTCCAAATAAGCTAATATTTGCAAAAAATAAAGTTTACCAGTTCGAATGTTAAGTATCTTGTCTTTGCAGTCTATTCAATTGAATATAAGTTGAAAAGGATTTTCAAATCATTGTATTCTGTTTTTATTTACCATTTACACAATGTGCTAACTTCACTGATTTTGGGTTTTGTAGTTTTAGTAACAAAAATTCTGAGTAGCTACTTGGGAGTGGCTTTTTAGTGAGCCGGAATTCCCATCAACAGTGCAGTGCGCTCTAATTGCTTCGCCAAGTTGGCTCAATGAATAATGAGCCAAAAGCTAATGCTAGCTAGCAAGACCAGATGTTTTGGGCGGATATTTACGGGGTTCACTGTGACATTTTCAACGACAACTAATGGCGAGGATTCTTGTAACTCACATTTTCCAAAAGCACAACTACTGTTAAGAATACTCTTAAGTTGAGGTATTACTGTTTATTAAACGACAATAAAACTAATATTGGGTTATGCCGTCTAAAGACTAATTTTCTTCAGAGAGGACACAGAAATAATTTCCTCGGATTGGCTTGAACGCTGCACGCCACGGGAGACCGAATGTTAGGGGAAATTGTTCATCATGTTATCAGTGGCGGAGCAGGAAGGGGCTAGTACAGACCTGGGCAAATTAAGGCCCGGGGGCCGCATGCGGCCCGTTAAGCTTTTCAATCTGGCCCGCCGGACATTCCCAAATATTTTTTTTAGATCTTTAAGATGGAAAGTGTAGCTGCCATTATGATGTTTTCTAACGACCGCAAATCTTGAACTATACAAAGTATTTCAATGGTTGGAATCTGCGCTTTTGCATGATATACTAGTTGCTATGGTAATCTAATTAGTTACTATGGTAATCTAAGTCACAGCAGCTCAGACGAGGCACCAAGCAGTGTGGGTGAGGAGCGTTTCCACAGAGTGTTTCCAGAGCGGCCAGCCTGAAATGCTGGTGTTAGGGACAGACGCGGAAGGGGATATTTACAATGAAGTTCTAAAGCTTAGTGATATATCAGATATATCAGATTGTAGGTGGGGTTTTTTTTACCCTTCGCGCTCATATTTCGCTGTTTGTTGCATTTTTGTTGCGTTTCGCTTGATTGTAAAATATGTCGGTCGAGAAGGGTGTGACGTTCATATGTTGTCAATATTCAGTGTTTTATCCTTCATAGTTATAATTGTAAATCCCACATTCTTTATTTTCATGTACATTCTGGGTGTCTCATTCAGTAAAAAATAAATAAATTCCATTCCATTTTTAAGGTGGTCTGTCATTATTGTTATAGCATTCAATCAGACATTATTGTGAGGTTTTGTATTAGTGTTCCCAAAAATCAGATATACCGGCCCCCAGACACATTTTTTTCTCTAAATTTGGCCCCCCAAGTCAAAATAATTGCCCAGGCCTGGGCTAGTAATACGTTTGCTGTGAAATACCGTGTCCTTCATAAACATGTTACATGCGCTTCATCTCGCTAAACAAGGGCCCCCAAGGATCAGCGCCTGATCTGCGTATAGGAAGGGTACCATCCCGGTACTAGCCCCCCAGAAAATGCTGTCATAAAATAAAAAGTCCAATATTGTAAGGCATTGATGTCCAAAGTGTCACCTGGCTCGAAAAACCTTCCAAAAAATTGCAAATTAAAGGTAATATTGCAGTACATGCTGTACTTGGGGGAAAAAAGTACTATTTTTTATTTATTTATCACAAAAATACACCAAAAAACACTGGAAAAATGTATTGGCTTGTATAATATTTATACACTACAGTGTGTTGTTAATAAGTAAAGAGTAAATTAGAGCTCCACCGTTTTTTTCAGGGCCGATACTGAAATGTGTTATAGTAGCCGATATTAAGTTGCAGGAAAAGTTATTTAAATATGATTCATATTCGTCAGTAAGAAGTTGGACAAGGCTTAAGTTGTTTTTTAACATGATTTTTTTAGGAAATGTCAGACCAGTGATAATGTTTAATGCGGCGCTAAATCTGCATTTGGGGACGGCGTGGCGCTGTTGGGAGAGTGGTTGTGCCAGCAACCTGAGGGTTCCTGGTTCAATCCCCACCTTCTACCATCCTAGTCACGTCCGTTGTGTCCTTGACCAAGACACTTCACCCTTGCTCCTGATGGGTCCTGGTTAGCACCTTGCATGGCAGCCTCACCATCAGTGTGTGAATGTGTGTGTGAATGGGTGAATGTGGAAATAGTGTCAAAGCGCTTTGAGTTCCTTAAAAAAGGTAGAAAAGCGCTATACAAGTATAACCCATTTACCATTTTACCATTTCAATATATGGCAAATCTCCTGGGAAAATTGGTCAAAATATGACATTTCTCTACTCCATTTTATAAAAATTTTTTTTAAACACTTCATGGATTTAATACACTGTGAGGAACCCTGAAATATTGCAAACATTTAAATAACAATTCTGGGATCGTCACATAGATTATGCCGTATTTTCCGGACTATAGAGCACACCGGTATATAAGCCGCACCTACTAAATTTTAGAAGACAAAAAAATCCATATATTATCCGCACCGGACTATAAGCCGCAGATATATACGTTGTGAAATTAGTTATTTACACAGAAATATTCTGTAAATGTTTATTTACATACCTTAATTGTTTCCAAACAGTGTCTGTAACATGGCAGT